>NW_010329767.1:0-24484 GCF_000700745.2 Antrostomus carolinensis
CTGCTGACGGCAGGGGGATTGGAACTAGATGATCTTTGAGGTCCCTTCCAATCCAAACCATTCTATGATTCTATGAAAACTGTTTCTTCTTGTTTGCTCAAATGATGTAACCTATCTTTGTGTAAAATGAAACAAACAAAACTTCATACTGCATGGAAAGAATTGAATTAACTGCTGTGATCACCCCTGCCCCAGTCCAAATGACTAAGGAGTTAAAAGACTAATTTCTGCTTCTATTGCCTTCAGTTTTTAGATTGAATTGGAAGTAACCGTGATACTTTGCTGATGAATCTGGAAAATGCATTGATATCTGTAGCTCCTTAGCATCTCTTAAGATGAGATCAGAAGTTTTTTTTGCAGAACACATGAAAGCAGAATCCAAACTGTAATGGATTCTTCGTCAGACATGCTTCCCCTCTTCAATGTCTAGTGAAAACTCTAGGACTCCTAAGAATGTCTAGGCCAGCAACTGCAGTGCTCAGTCAAGGACTTCCTGAAAAATTGTCTACAAAAAGACTCAGCTGAAGCTGGAGGCACAGGCGTTGGTTATTAATCTGATTAAAGTGCTGGGCGGATAAATTCTATAGAAGAAAATAATGATTTTATACTCTATATGATGTATATTTAAAGACTGGTCCTCTGTTACTTTACTTTGGATGCGGTGATTTCAATTAGTTCAATTGTACCTTGGAGGACTTTGCATCATGGAAAAGTCTATTCAGATAATAACACACTGCAAAGGGCAAGGGAAACCATAACCTGAGTGTTTCATAGAACCAATATATCCTACATAGAATAAATAATGTTTTGTCAAGTCTTATGAAACAGCACTCTGGGAGAATTTATGCTGATGATGCTATTTTTAAAAAACATAGCTCAATTTTGTCTTATGAAGTTTTCTTATGGTAAATTAATATTACAGGCTAAATACTTAAGGGCCTTGCTCTTTTATTTTTATGGCTTCAGATCAGGATTAGTTCAATTTAATTAATTGTGTATTTCAGTGGAAAGCTGGCACAAGAGAGGGAAGGAAGAGATGTGTTGGTAAATCACAACAGAAAATACTTTCTTAGTAACTCTTGTCTGCTCTTGCAACTCAGGAAAGTATGGATAGTTTTTCTTAGTACTTCGGTATTTCTGGTTTGATGTATTGGAAGCTGCCTTTAAAGTTTGTAAAGTGTTTAGGATCTTCTTGTATTACAATTTTTTTTTATTAACCAAAGCATAATCAACAAAATAACTTTGAGCCCATTAACATTGAAAATACGTGAAAGAGAAGGCAAAGCAGTTTCAGAGCCTTGAACTTTGGTGAGGCTGTGATTTTCCATTACAGCAGTGTTGCCCAGACTGCATCTTCTGATTTACATGTAGGTAATAAGATCATTAGTATCTGCCCCAAATTGTTACAGCCACAAATTCTGAAGATCTAGTGTGGTGGTCATCAAACACACAGTCTGATCAATGGCTTTATACCCATATGGTTCAGACAAATCAATGGCATCAGCCACCCTGGTGAAGAAGTGCTGTAACACCTGAGAGAGGCTCACAGAACTGCACCAGCTCCAGCTGCCATCTCTCAGGAAAAGTCTTATTTTTAAAGTAAATCAAGACACAACAAAACTATGTCTCTCTCTTTTTTTTTTTTTTTTTTTCCCCTTAAAACATTTTTTTCAGTTCTCTTGTTTGTGTTGAAATGCTGTTTAACTCTGCTATACTGAAGTTATACAAACTCTGAAATGGAGGAGTGGAGAACTCAAACCCCCAGCTTCTGTGGGTCTGACTGGGGCTACCTCATGGCATAATAGTCTGAAACAATGGCAAATATTGAAACATTTTGCTTAGCTCAAATCAGAACTACTCCTGATTGCCATCTAGTGAACCAGACTAGTACATCCCTGCCACATTATTAGCACTCTGATTAATTCCTGTCTATAAAAACCCAAAGGGAGGAAATGTGTTTCCCCCTGAAGTGCTGAGGCCTAAACAGTAGGCCTCAAACCAGAGTTGACCTGTGGATGAATCCCACATCCCAATCTCATATGATCAGCTCGTACAGTCAACTCATTAGTGAAACATGTATGCTTGTTAGCAAAATATCATGCTCATTAGTAGAATATGAAATATAGATGAAATATTATGAGAATATATTTATCTTGTTCTGTTCCAAAGTATGTTGTCAAGGCTGAGAAACCAGGTGTCCAGCCTTGTTTAGGAGGATGTGTTCACAGCTGGGAAAATAAAGGAGTTCCCTTGGCTCCTCCCTGGGTCCTGTCCAGCCCTTGGTTGGAGCTCCAAGGGAGAATGACATATCGACGAGGCCATAAGACTAGGTATCCAGCCTTGTTCAGAGGTAGGTGGTCAAAGCTGGATCAATAAGAACTTCCTTGGCTCCTCTGTGGGCCCTGGCCAGGCTTTGGGAAGAAGCCAACAGAAGAAAGTGACCAAAATAGTAACTTCCTGGACACGTTTCGGATACTGGCCAGGTCTGAGATGCGCCTGAGCGAAGTGGAGCCAACCCATCAGATGTTACTGTACTTTCTTTTTATGCAATTTTTTTGTTAACAGGACCCTCTCACAGTGAAGATGGAGACCTCACCTATGAGTGGACACGTGGCTTAGGACCTCCCAATTGCCAGGAAAGGTTCTCTGGATCCTTTGCTGTGATCGGGGCTCCCCAGCTGATGTACAGGTTTGGATTGGAGTAAAGTATAGCAATTGGTAATATATCTTTCTTAATCACTATGCTGCTTTCTCTTATGTAGCAATGATTAGGTACATTACCCTGTCTATCTTTGTACCCTGCTTATGCCTTTCTTTTTCCTCTTTATTCTAAAGTAAAATAAGTTTGTTTTATTTTCAAGTTGGTGTCTATGTCCTTTTTGCTAACTCCATCAATTAGCAAAACACCCCCTCTCTACGCAGCCAAAGAAATCCATGCAGAAGAACTTCAGTCTCCCTATCAGGTTAAGAGGAACAAATGGGAGGAGAATCAGGGCCATGACCCTGCACTACTTATGAACAAAACCACAGAGAAGGGCAAATGTCAGCAAGCACCTCATTTTGTAGATGTATGTGGTGTGGAGCATATTCCTCTTTGTGCCAAGACTATATTTAAATAGAACTGGCTGAAATGTTTTCACCGTATGTGGACATTATTGACTTTTAATGGGTAACTACCTTTTTACAGTTGAAAGCTCTATGACCCCTAACAATTTCTTTTGCAGACGAATTCTTTTTCAGTCTTAAGCCTTCACAACTCCTTAGTTGATCTTGCTCACAGTCAATAATTTCTTTTCACTGCTAGTTTAAGACACTGCTCAGTCTAGGAAAGATTATTCCCTCTTATGCATTTATCTCCAGGGTTCCTAATTCATTCCTTGAATCATACTGTGAACTCAGAATAATGAGGATTTAAACGCTTTTTCAAATCTTGTTTCTGAATGATGCAGAGACCAGCCTATCATTATTGGTTAGATTGGGTCACAGTAGTCACAAACAAGGAGCACAAATGTCTTCTTCAAAGTCATGATTCTTAGTTTTTAAACCAGCTAAAGCCAACCCACGTTCTGAGACTTGTATGCTCAGCCATCAGATTGTCCTGAGGCACTGTGCTCCAAGATAACTCACCAGAAATAACATAAGACATTTTATATTCTGGATATTTTAGTGCGTTTTTTAATTTTATTTTTTAACTCTCCAAAGAGATTAAGCTATATGTTATGCAAAACTTTATTATAGCTTTAGGCAAACTAAATTCTGTCTTCCAGAAGGCAATTTGAGGCAATTTTCCAGATTTCATTTGACATTCTACAAGTCTTTTGTTACTCAAAATACCCTGATTTATGCTTGCCCTTGTCTTGAGACATGGGGCTACTCATTTGAATGAAGGTTACAAAACTGTGATTCTGCTTATCCAGTGATGACAGTTGATAAAATAACAGGATTAACTAAAATAGGTAACCTTGTTAATCTGTTATTTTTAACCATAAATGATGGAGCAGCAATTAACATTTAAAGAAGCAGAACCCTGGCCTATTTGGAGAAGGAGGACTAGATTCTCTTTTTCTGCAAATCCATGGTTAACCTTATCAATTGTGGTAAAGTTACCCTGACCTATAAAAGGTAAAAATCTGCTAATGGTACTGCAGAACTGTTCTCTCAGTAACAGGAATGGAGCCAAAATCTGCTTGACACCAAAGCTAAGTCACCTCATTTTCTTGAAGACAGCATAAAAGGTGTAAGCAGGCAGAAACTGAGACTTAGAGTGATTAGGAATAGAATAATAAAAAAGATACCAAACTTGAAAATATTTGGCCTTGGCCACATGTAAGCACTGACAAAACAGGTGAATGCTGAACTGTCAGGTGATAACAACAGGGCCTGCATCCTTGCCAGAGTCCCATTTGGATGCTCACTGCTGTTCCTGACACCAAGGGGAGAGAAATGGGGTGAGGCTCTTTGTATGTGTGTATTTAAGAAAAACAGCTTTGGGAATACCTCTGAGGAGCTGCAAGATGAGCCTGTTCAGCTGTTTCTTGGAAGACAGCTGAGTCCTTTGCAGAGCTGGGGCATCTTTTCAGTGGGTGCCATTTGTCCTGCTTCTGGATGAATATGAAAATCTTGGGTAGATTTCAGAAGGGAAATAGGAAGAAACGGGCATTTGATGAATCCCTAAAATAAATAAAAAATACCTTAAATTCTGTGTAGAGGTAAGGGTAGAGAGGCAAAAAGGAACTACTTCTAACAGTTAGCTTGTGCTAGAGGTCAGCAAAAAGTACATAAAACTAGCAAATGCCTTTGGGAAGAGGTTGTCACTGAAACTACTCAGGAGCACTCCCAGAGACTGATTTAGATTAACTTCTGGTCAAAGAGTTCAGACCTGCTCAGTGTTACTCAGGCTTGTACAGTATTTCAGCCTCGTGTACATGCCTCTGGGCACAACTAAGCAATTTCTGCTCTGCACTCTAGTCAGAGGGAGGGGTGACTTGGAAAAAGGCACCCTAAACAGAAGGCGGGACTGATGTACCCCAGCTCAGGCATAGCTAGTTTAAATTTTTTTATGGGGAAGGTGAGGATTAGATGGGCAAGGTGAAGCCTGTCTTAACCACTTGCAGAGCCACAAATGTAGCAGCTGTTATTTGTGCCACTTGTATTTTCAAGTATTAGCAGACACTATCTATAACATCAATTTGGTGTGCAGGGAAAAAGTTGGTTAGTCAGCTTTTGAGTGCTGCTTTGAAGTCTGAGGACAAGAAAAAAACTGTCTGTGCCTTTCAGCAAAACAAATGGGAGAAAGGACCTCTCTTTACACATGCAAACTATCAGGAAGGCACAAGGGAAAGCAGAGGGAAAGGACTGGGCTGTCCTTCAGCTTCTCCTTCTGCATGAAGCCTGGTGATAGAGGCAGAGTTGCTCAGTGGATGTAAGCAGTTGCCTTCGAGGTAGGTAGAGCCATTTTTCACAAACTCAAAGTGAAAATACATTTGTGCTTTTTCTCCCCAGCTGGTATTTTAATTACAGGTACACTAACTTTGATGTAGCCAGCACCTGCTTTCCCTCATGGGACCATGAAAATGCCTGCTGTGGCTGTATGTATTCATGTATACCCACTGCTGAGACGTGTCCTGGATTCTATTGTAAATTCGTAATGCGCGTTTGTGTGTGTGTGTCAGATTCTACCGGGGTATAAGATGATACAATTTTACTTGATAAAATAAGCACAATTTGCAAAAGCTAGGAGTTGATTCATGTCAGAGTGGTTTGGGTAATGATCCTGCTCCTCCACATTGTAGTAAGTGCCTTTGGTTTATAATATAAATAGAAGAACAACTTTATGTTAAAAATTAAAGCATTTCCTTTGCTGGAGGGAGTGTTGCAGCTTACTCAAAGTAAACCTCAATGTTTCTGCTGTAACTGTGCTTTTGAAAGGTCTTAATGCAATTAAGGTTCTTTTATTTGTAATAATGCAGTGGCCTGCAGTTTAAAAGCAGTTGCTTACTCTGAATGTAGTAGAGAATCACAGAAATCACTCTTGCAAATGAAATAATGCCAGATTCTGTTTCCAAGGTTTGCTCAGCTGATAGGTGAGGTGCTCAGGACCTTTCAGGATTAAGTGCTATGTCAGGATAGCCTGGGTAATTTCCCTGTTGTGCATTCATCTAACTCAGACAGCTGGAAAACTAGTCCCAGACACTGAGCTGATATTTTGCTGGGCTAGGTAACTGAAGCACATTTCTCCCAAATGTGGTTTTAAATAATTCCTATTGGAACTGATGAGAAATTCAGATCCTTCTGCTACTGGTACAACTGGAAGAGCTATATTAATTTCCACAGGTGATGCTGGAGCTTCCAAAGCTTCTCAGAGAGGTAAAATCTATTCCTTTTTTGTGACATTTAGGTGTGCAACAGCTTGAGATCCCCTCAAGCTGGACATTAAGCATCTAAGTGCCTCCTTGATGTATGCAGAATGAGTCTATTTTCTAAACTGACAAGGAGTTAACTTCCCTGCTGTAGGTGCATACTGTCTTTCTGCTTAGGAATCATGACTTCAGGCACTTAAGTTTGGTGTGTTAGTATGGGTCTTTGGGTGACCTCATAAAATTGCTAACTGTCCCTCTTTTGTAAGGCATAAGGGCTGTTTAGGAGGCAGCCTGGTTCCATCAAGCAAGGTGTCACTTGTTTCCCTCTCTGTAGCCTGGCTCCTCCTGGCTCCAGCTTATGCTAAGGCTCCCGAGGGTCCCCCTGTCCCTGACAGCAGCAGTGGGTCCTGTGGTGCACCATCCCTCACCATGACCAGGAGGGAAGCTGCTTCTCTTGATGCATATTCTTTCTTGCAAATAACAGTGGCACCCTTTCTTGCCTTCAGGAAATTTATTGGATCTTGGGCATTAAATCAAGCCCCATGTCCCGTTTCAGCATCCTGAAACAGTATGAATCCTGAAACATCACCCTATGATGAGGGCAAAATTCAGTCTTTTGCCTTGCTGACAAGCAGACTGCCTTTTTCCCGCTCACCCTCCCCCAAGCTGTGTGTTTAAGATTGTCAGGTTCTCTAAGCAGAGGACTAAGCCTCAGCACACATCATTGCAAGGGCAAGATTTCTTTATTTGTACAGTACTATTGTATTTATTGGCTTTTGCATAGCATAGTTTATAAAAGCTGGTAAAATAGAGAAATCATCCAGTAGGTTGTCATGTTCTTCTGCACTGCTGCACACCCGAACATACTATGATAAACCTTTCACATTGGATCAGCAATCTGAAGGTTTCTAAACCACCATGAGCTTTCTTCACAATGTGCCTGTTTTCTTGTTCTGGTGCTATCCCAGGCATTTCAGTCACAAATGCACTACTGCCAGGAGCAAATACCAGGGCAAAAATGAAGTATTTCCAGTTATCTTAGTAAAGGAGCCTTGGTAAGAAAGAAAGGCTGTAAAGATTAGGTCACAGAACTTTGAATTCTATTTCTGGCTTCCATTACTGCCTACCAAAAAAACAATAAAAACTCCAAACAAACAAAAACCTCCACCTCAACAAAAAGAACAACCCACAGAAAGGGAGATGCACCTGAAATATTACAGTGGATTTACCATGCATATAAATGAAATTCTTCAGCTTTTGTTTTTCTGCTCAAACTGCTCAGAAGGTAACACTATAAATTGGAAATCAGCTCGTAACACCTTTTCTTTAGATTTGTTGAGTGGATCTGCCAAGTGGCCAAGGCAGCCAGCATTGACAATTGGCAACTTGTAAATACACAGCTCTTAGATCTGCAACATACAGTGCATCCCAAACAGTGCATTCACATTAGCTTGAAGAATAACTGGCAGATGTTGGGAAAGGCTGTTGAGAGGAGATACGACCGTGTCTTTTCTGGTCACTTCTTTATGTGGGGAAAGGACTGAGACTCCTGAGTGTAGACCTGAGAGCAGAATAATAGTCGCCAAGTGGCAGAATCAGAGTTGATATCACCACTTCTCCACTTGTGAAAAATTAACCTCTGTGTTTAAATGTATCAGAGATAACTGAATAGAAGAGAATTATTTTAAACAGTGAAATGCAAGTTCCCTCAGGATGATTTAGGGACCTCTCTCCTTAGTCATGTTATGGTAATATGTAAATGAAATTACTGGAAATAATATATTTTAGAAATTAAATGAACCATCAGTTTTCCGAGATTTTTACTTTTTGCCCCCCCTCCCCCCGATTTTCCCCTTGCAATAACAGCAGCTCTCCCCTAATCATCTCCAGCTTCTCTGTTGCAGCTCTCCTTTGTTCTCTCTGTATCCCCAACTTCATTGCTTCATCACTACCTCAAAGGGTCCCCTTCCTTCACCCCAATCACCAATCTTCCTAAAATTCCACTGAACATAATGTAATGGAAACTCTACCTCTTTCTGTCAGATTTGAATTCAGTTGGCCAACAAATTAAAAGCTGATGGGGAGGACTGACAGACAGAGTGATTGCATAAGCTTCATTTTCTTAGGACACCAAGCTAGAAGGTAGTAGTATATCAAAGACAGATAGCTGGTCTAAATGCCAGGACATAATACATTATTCTGAACATTGCAAATAAACCAGCAGAGATTTATACTTAAGAACTTGTGCCAGTAGATGAAAACAAAAATTTATATAGCCAAACAAACTTAAAGACAAACCAAGGTGGGATCAGACAGAATGTTGGTTACAGTCAGTGGGAATTTTTTGTAGAAAAGCCTAAAAGACTGTAGAAAATGAAGTCAGCATTTATGAATAAATGTTAAGGGAAGACAGACACGCATAAAAGTGGCAGAGTTCTCAAGAATCACTAGACTTACACAGGTCTGAAAGTAAGCATGCATCATTTGACTTATGCAAAAAAAGGCATTTAATGCTAATAAAGCAAGACAAGTTTCTTTATAAAGTCTATAGTTGAATGTCATCTACAGTACTGTGGTTAGTGTTTTTCCCTTATTAAAGGCAGTATATTATTACAGTACTAACAGATGAACACTGAGCTTTAACAATATCCTTCGTAAAAGAAGGCTAAACACATAGAAGTTGGATGAGTAAACTTTTCAGAACGAAAAGTATACTCCGAGCAATCTAATTAAGCATGAAAGTGTGACTATAAAAGTAACATAATGTAAAAATGGTAGTAACTTCTGATTCAGCAGTTCGGCTCCCTATGGGCCAAATCCCAATCTGATTATATAGTCAGAAAATACAGTCTTAAAATGCAAATTTTGAAAGGACTGTGATCAATCTTTTCTTAATGGTTACATAATGTAAGTTGTCAGATTTTACTCAGTAATTCCTGCGGAGAAGATTATTATTTTCCATGCTAGTTACTTGAAAACTATGAACTTCAATAATTTGTAGCTGAGTTATAGCATATCTTTCAGAAAGACATCCAATTTAAAGCTGATGACTAATAAACTGTTTCCCTTGTGTTCCATTGATTCGTTACAATCACTGTTAAGGAGTTGGATTATATTTGCAATTTGTTTTTATTTCAAGCTTCATTTTTAGTCATGGGTTCTTGGGACATACTTGTCTGCCAGTTTAGAAAGTTCTCCAAAGTTGGACACCTGTGCAGGTGTTTGGAAACTGCGTTCAGATTATCTGCTAATCTTTTTTAGCCACTAGTTTCAGCAAGAATACAGTTTGATAGTCCAAGTGCTTTGGGCCATGCTTAGCTGAAAATAAGCTTGGCTGAGCTGTGCTTAGCTGAAAATAGAAAGGAATAAACCACAGAGCCAGATTCTTCTGTTTTCTTTACAGGTTATTTTGCATGTGAAAAGAAGGGTCCTTTTAAAAATTCAAATAAAAATGCGAGTTTTATGGCTAGTGATTACCGTTTTCATATAAAGGACTATTTGATGTAGAAATCTACAACTGTATCTTCACAGGTAATGTCTTAGAGTATTACTAACAAATGGGAAATTTGCTGCCAGTATTTCACTTCAGGGATAGAATTTTAAAGCTGAACAAATACTAGGAAGCACTTTCTATGCATTTTCAAGACTGATTTTTTTGATTCATCTACAAGGAAAAACCATCCATCTGGGTGCAGCAAATCTGTACAGTTCCTGTTGAAGTGTAAAGCATGATAAGGCCAGTGAGCTTCAGATCTTATCATTTGCTGTAAGAAGCATATCTGCAATATGCATCATAGATGTGGTTTATTAGAGCAATTATTATGACATAGGTATTTTAAAAAGTGGAGGTATAAAGTCTTTGTAAAAAATACTTTTATATAGCAAACAGTGTTCTTTCTGTGGAAACTTACCTTAATCTGTGAATTGCATTGTGATCTAGAGAAAAAAGATAAACATAAGTCACTAGAGTAATAGGCTCCTCCTACTACTAAAATGTTTAATGCTCTCCTAAAATTATTTCTTTGTCCAAAATACTTACACCTACATTTTACCAGTGAGAGCTAAGAGCCCAATTAAAAAGAAAACAGAACATCCTGCGAAAATTGAGTAACTATGCTAAAAAACCAACAAAATAAGAAATGGGAAGGTTGTAGTGTGAATGCTGTTACATTTTTTGTCATTCTTCCAGGTACATTTGTGTTTTTGGTACCACATAGCAAGATACTGTGAATGAAACAAAACTATTAATTACTACCAAGACACTTGTAAAAAAACTTTCATGACAATGTCAGCATCCAAGCAGATGTTGACATTTAATTTTATTACTATTTAATGTACAGTATATAACTGGTGTAATCAGACATTAAACTGTAGGCATGCAGAATTAGAAGTAATATTCTTTTTCAAGACAAATACTGTAGCTTCTCTGTTTTGTGTTACCCTAAGAACAATAAACATGCATTAGCTGTTGCCTGTGGTAGAATTTCCTATAAAAGTGACCATGTCAATATTTTTTAAGTGAAAAGCTGCTGTTTACAACCACAAAAATTATTTTTTTTTCTCTGATTTTCTTTTTATAAGGAAGAAAATAGCAGAGTCTAGTTTCTTAAATGTATGCCCCATTTTCCTTGCCCTTTCTTTTTTAGTGTCTGGCTCCCATCACAGCTGTGATGTCTTCCCCAGGGAAAGCCAATGCTTGCTGCAAGTAGTATGGGGATAGGTGGTGGATAGATTTCTGATGAGCTAGAAAATAATAAAATAATAAAATTAGTTGAGTGGCCATCAACAACTGACAAGTGTGTGCCACTGCTTCTTTTTCTCCCTTTTCCACTCCAAAACACAGATTTGGGTTTTTATTTTCCATATAGATACTGTTTTTCACATCATTACTGTCAAGTAAAAAATTTTGGAAATCTCTCTCTCACTCTTTCAAATTAACTTGAAAATGGTCAATTACTGCAGAAAAGAGCAAAGAGAGGGCCAGCTAAAGCCATACAGGAGGTATGATTATACAAATGGAATTTACTTAGAAAGCCTGATTGAAAACTGCCAAGCTATGTGCCATTAGTTTTGTTACTATCTTTCTATATATTTTATTTCTTGTTTTTCTTTTTCCTTTTCAGCTTTGATAGCATTGTATGTTAGTTGATACACAATGAGAACTTAACTTTTAGAAAATTTGTATCAACTACCCTTTATTTTTTGTCCCGTAAACTACACAGATCTGTCTGAACTTTTTCAAACTTCATCAGTTTTCATCCTGTAAGAACATTTTCCACTGTTGCTTTTACTAAAAATGCCGCTTGTACTTCCTCCTTCTATTTTTTCCTTGTTACTGTAAACCACCCCCTAAATGAGCAGATATTAACTTCTCTGTGTTTTATTCTTTGGTTGCCTGGGCCAGATGTGAGTGGAGCATCTGATGTTTTTAGGGAAGAGGTTAACAATTTCTGCAGAGATATAGTGTGCATCACTCACAGGCCATTCTAGATGTAATCCTTCCTAAAAGCAGGCAGTATATTGCTGAACACTTTTTCTTTGTTCAGATTTGAACATCGTAGGTATAAGCATACCAGTTTTAAAGTCCCTAGGAGATCTGTGCTTGACTAAACATGCTGGTATTCTACCCTGCTTAGATGAATGCTCAAGCTGAAAATGCTTGTAGAGTCTCAGATGTTTCTCTTGTTTCAGATATAAATGAAAGAAAGGAAAAATGAACAAGTCTGTAGTCACTCTTGAAGCATTAAAGGAACAATCGTGATGTGGGCAATGAATCTCATGAGCCCTGGAGCTGCCAAGGCACTTCCAAGCAGTACTGAAGCAATAATAATAATACATTTCTCTCTCATACTCTATTAACAAGCTGTGTTGGGTAAAACTTGCTCTATTCTTATTGGGAGGCTTGTGGCAGTAACTTGTACATGCTAGTGGAAACACATTTAATCCTTGCAGTGTGAACTTAGAGTTTTTTTCATTGAAACTAGCTGGCAGTCTCTTAGTTTGTATAAAATGCACTTGGTCAAACAGCTTTCCAGGGCTTGCCATGGCTTGTGTATTGGCACTGCTGGAAAGCTATGTTATGACTTCCTTTGGGAATTAGCAAATAACTATCTCAGCAAGCTAGGACAGGGTTAGCCCAAACCATCCCTTGTTGAGTGATGAACTTGGAGGTTGGTGGTATAATGAGCACATCAGCTTGTTCTCCACAAGACCCTGATAGCATAGAAATGCTATCTTAGTTTGACTGAACAGTATTCAGAGCTGTATGTTGGTAGTTAAGATCAAACCACAAGTACAGATGTTTTATTTTTAATTCCAAGAAAGTAATATAAAATTTTCAAGACTCAAACTGAGTCTTTCCAGGAACTCAGTTTAAAAAGTCAATGTTGAACATATGGTATATAGAAAAACCAGCTGCGATTCAAACTGTTTTCTTAAAAAAACCCTCCCTTTTAATTTTGGAAGCAACAATGGTTCCGTTGTACCTAATAAAACATCAGCAAACCAGAACTGCAAGTACTGATAAATTGGTCTCTATTGTAAAGCATTGCATTTGAGGTGATTCATCTGACTCATAGTGACATCTAGCAACTGTATTACTAATTTAGTGCAGCAAAGTGGCATGAAGTTTTGAGACCGGATTGTCCTTAACTACTGCCCTAGTGTAGTTTTAACACAGCAAATGACCTGAAAATCACAGCAGTGTTAAAAGCAGAATTAAAATGGTATAAGCTAAAAAGCTTTTGTTTACTGTTTTGGTAATGCAGGTCTCTTCTGTCTGTGCAACACAGGACAGAGCTCCTGTTGCCACAGTGGAAAGCAGGGAGAGTTTCTAAACAAAGGACAATACTTTGGAAGGACTTTTAAGTTAGTAGTGTGAAAGCTGTTGAGGGTAAGCTTTTCTGGTTTTACTCAGGGAATTTCACAAGTTCTCTGTTACTCTGTGCTTCTTTATAAAGTGGCTCATCCATTTTTCCCATACAGAGAGGAACCTTTAAACTTGCTGAATCTGATGGGCTGTGTATCAAGACTAAGGTAACAGCACAACTGGGTTGACATAGTCAGACACTTCCAGGGTGTAGTTCTGCATTGATTTTCTGAGTTCTAAATTCTCCCTCACCAGTACCACCTTGTTCCATTCTTTGTGCTGTGCTGGGAGCTGTATCCTCAGTGAGGATTTGTTTTAGGAGATAAAGGCTTTTCATATATTAAACTGTTAAACACTCAGGGTTAAGATCTACAAGCATACTGGTGTGTCTACAGATATGTAGATGTGTCTGTGGGGGAGCAGCTATTTCTGCAGGCATGAGGGTGCATTCCATGTAGCAGAGAACAAGGTAAGGTTGGATTCTCTAGGTACAGAATAGGGAAATGAAACTGGTTGTTTTCCTTTGGAAGTAGTTTATCTGATTTATTTCTATGGATAGTTTGCAAGCAAGCAAGAGACTTGATGAACCCAAACACATTTAGTCCCTCTTTACCCCTAAATATTTTTATATGTGCCTCTCTATTTTGCCAGCCAGTGTCAGTGAGCAGCTGAGCCCTGGAGGGTAAGGGCATGGATGAGTGAAGGAGACTGTCTCTTCTAAATTAAGTTTCTTTCTGTAGGGTGGGATTATATGTGTATATGAGGTTTTGCAGTGGAGCTGCCATTTTCAGTAAGGTAGGCTATTAATCAGCTCCCCACTGCATGTGGCTTTGTCTGAGCACTGCTACCAAACCAGCCTCTCAGCCTGCGGGAAGACTTGTCATGAGCAAGCCACCAGTCTGCCAAGCTGCTGTGACAGATACCCTGGATCTGCCCCATGCAAACACCATCTTTTCTGATTTCTGTCTCACTGAGAATAAGTGGATCGTACAAGAGAGTAGTCATGCTTAAAACATGCTTGCTGATGTTCTGCATGGCCGGCTGTAATCTTTGAGGTAGGATCCATTCACACTTGGCTGGCTGCTATCTAAAAACTACAAAATGTCAGAGCTGAAGCTGTAGAGATGTTGCACTGGGATCAGCTGTTTGCTGCTGCTTTGATCTTGTATCAGCTGCTGAACGCTGGGTAGCCTACAGTAGCTAAGTACAGGGAAACGCTTCATTAAGTTAAAAGCTGTGCTACTTAGCTGTCCGGCAGCTGTGTAATGAATTGAAGAATCCTTCAACTACCACTCTAACGGTCCTGCTCTTTTCTAATGGTTTGCTCTGAAGATCTTTCGCATTGAGGTATAGTCTCCAGACAGGTGTGGTTAGTGCCTCAAAGGACCTAAATTCCTGATGCTTGCCCAGCCGGCCCACCCAAAGCTAGACCATGAAGAAAAGCTGTTACCCCACGCTGTGCTGGCAGAAAAGATCCAATGTAATCAGTGTTGCCATGCTACAGGTCAGGTGTCAAAGTGGAGGGATCAATGTTTTCCTTATTGCCCTTCCCCTTCTATCTTCTGATTCCACACTTTCCTTTCCTTGCAGCCTCTCTCA
Source organism: Antrostomus carolinensis (assembly GCF_000700745.2). Classification (NCBI taxonomy): domain Eukaryota; kingdom Metazoa; phylum Chordata; class Aves; order Caprimulgiformes; family Caprimulgidae; genus Antrostomus; species Antrostomus carolinensis. The sequence continues at coordinate 14,827 of NW_010329767.1, forward strand.
CAAACTTTCCCACCCTTTAGTCGGCACAACAATCCTTCAGCCACCTGGAAGTGCTGCTGCTTCTATGGGAAATGCTCTTCCTCTTGATAGTCACTGGTGAGCCAAACACATTGTGCTTGTGGGTGCATGATGGGTGCATGAACTGAAGTGTGGGAAGTATGTCACCTGGGGTTTCCAGCAGAGATTTCAGGATATTGCCTTCCAATTCCAAGATTTGATGAAAAATGATATGGCAGCAGAAAACTTTCTGTAGTAAATAGCAACTTAATGAAAACTAGAATTTTGGCTTTTCATTAGGAATACCTGAAAAAAAAAAAAATTCTCTATGAAGATGGCAGATACCATAGAATCTGTGGAAGGAACAATATTCAGCCCAATCCCTTTGGGACACTATGGCTCAACTTTATAAACTACATCACATTTCATTGATATTTCTTCAGTGTACTCATTAAGCTAAAGACAATCATTACTTTTTCAGTTTTCTCAAAAAAAGCTGTAGCCTAATTTATTCCTCAATTAAGTTTTGACAATGATGGGGAGAAATAGCTTCAAATGTCTGTGTGAAAGACTTCCTGTGGTGACATCAGGTTTCTTCTCCTGCAACCCTTCCACTTTGGCACAGAGGTTTGCCCTTGAAGCTGCCTGTTCTCTATGCTGGTTTGACTCAGTGGTTACCACTACTGTGGTGCATCTCTAGTTATTTTCCTGAATGGTTTGTTCCTTTGGATTTAGACCATGCTGTTTTAGCATGAAACAGAAACATACGAGCTTTTTATTTGAGTTATCTAAATCAAAGTACTATTAAGTTGAGCCCAGTGTTAGCAATCTGCAAGAATATGGTAAACAGCTATACATGCTTTTGAACATAAATTCAAGTCATTACAAAAGCAGTGTGAGGAAGTGATGGATCACTACTACTGCTGAAGGCAATAGCTATGAACGAAACACTATACAGAGATATAAAGCTTAGATGTCAGTGATCACAGAAAACATATATTGTTTCAAGGCCTCTCACTTTTCTGATACTGTCTGGACTGATGTCAGCCACCATATGTGAACTGACGTCTGTCACTGTCTGTGAACTGACTGAGGTCAGGAAAAAGTCTCCCGACTTTGGACTAGTGATATCTGTTATAGTGATTTTTTTTATAATCTCTTTCATCAAGATGGTCTAGCCTGATTCTGTCTGTGCAGCTGGCTCCCTGGGTGCAGTGCGAGTCAGCAGTTCTGTAAAAAGAGGCTTTCTGTGACCTGGCCAGTCTGGACAAACCTCTCTTTTTCAAAGACATCAGCCCACATAATCACTTCTGGAAACTTATTCTTCATTCTTTTGATCTTCCCTTTAGCTTTCCCTGCAGGGCTTTCTACACAGTAGTTTTGCAGGTTTATTTAGATGCCTTACACCAAATCATGAGTAAGTTCCAAAAGTAAAGTGCATTTCAACAGAAACAGTAACACAGCCCTTGTAGGGAAGTAATTTGTGATTCAAATTTTGTAGCTCTACTTGTACTAGGAAATGCTCTGGATCTGCATGTGCTGCATATTTTGAAGAGTCAGCCTCAAAGATGTTCTTGAGTTATGGACTGGTTTATGAGTAAATATCTGGTGGGAGCTAATGATAAGTTCATTTAAAAACATTTTATTTCTGCTGCAGTGCTATGGGAGTAGAGCTTCTGTGTTCGAATTAACACTCATAATCAGGAAGACTGAAAAGAATCTAGTCTTTGGCATTTCTGAGGTACATTTGAGTGATCAAAAGAGACTGCAGAGATTACGGTTTCTTTGTGTCATGCAGATAATGTCAATTAAATGAATTTGGAGTCTGAGCAACTCAAGTAAGGCTAGAGGGAGCCTGTCTGTATTTAAGATGCAGTTATTTAGATGGTCATTAGGAGATGTGCCTGCCATAAAACCAGTGCTGCAATGAGGACCGGCAAGTTTCTGATCATTGATTCAGGCAACTCTGGACCAAACTGTATGCCTATAAATTAGGATATACTAGCACTAGTAGCAGTTTGCAGACAGAGGCTTACTCAGGTGGCACCTGCTTATCAGCGAAGTACGAAATAGATATTGACTTCCAGCCAGAGACAAGAAGATTTTGTTCTACCCCTGAGGAGGAGCAGGGATAAATGCTCCTTCTCATCATGTCCTTTCATGTCCAACATCACATCCTTTCAAGATGTTTAACTGCAACCACTGTGTTATGGGACATTAAAACACTGCAGAATACTTTAATTTTGAATGTCTGTAGAGCTGAAAACATAGTAATCCAAAGGTTTGTGGCCTATGATTTGCCATATGACTTAATGAAAAGAGCTGAGTCATGATCAAAAACCTTTGAGGAGTTCTGAAATTTTTCCCAATCTCAGTCCCATTCTCTGCACAATTTGCAGCAGCCATAGAACTAATTTGTCACAATTTTTTTTATCTATGTTTATGTCTAATCACGACTTAAAAACTATTCTTTTAATTATCAAATATTGAAGTAATTAACTTTAAATTGAAAAGTTTATGGCCTTGAGGCTAGGCATGCAGGGCTGTATTACAGCAAAGAGGTATCACATGGGTGAGATTTGCTGGACTGTAGATTACAGCTCTTCCTCCAACAGACAGGACTTTATATGATCCTTTACGTAACTTTTTGTAGGCATGTCATGAAACTATTCAAGTTTCTCACCTAGAGTATTCTCATTAGAAAGATATTCTTACACTTTATTTCTCTGATAATTAGAAACATTCCTCTAAATTTCAGACTAGATGTGTCCATACCCAACAAATATTCTTGTACCAATTTTCTGTCCTTTACCTTCTTTTGTATTTACTGCAAGAATGCTCTAACAGGCAGGAATTGCATCATCACAGCCTTCACTCTAGCAGGTTACAAAAGCTGGTACCTCTATGCACCTGCTGGCAGCATCACTTACCAGAGCCCTGACCACTATATTGGCACTTCTCTTCCTGTTCCCATTTGACCTATTTTCCCTAAAACAAGGATGGATTATTCTTTCAGAGTATGCAAACACACACAGAATTTATCTCCACTCAGGGCATGTAATTTAAAGCCATATGTAATTGTGGCAAATTTGTAATCTCCATTATCACTCCAGAGGTACTTGTGATCCCTTCTGATATGTGGCTCTGTGCATGCTAAGCACTTCTCTTTCCTTTTGTACATCAAGGGTGTAATTAATCCAAACCTATAAAATACCGATGTCTACATAAGCTGTTCACCTCCATCACCTGTAGCTGAAAAATGGGTATTTTTTATATATTTTATTGCATTTTAGAGTAACATCTATAGTAAGATAAATCATGTGACTATGATCTAGACAAGTAGCCTAAATGTAAATATCTACATTTGACCAGGTAAAGTTCATCTAACGCCTTTGGTTTCATTTGCACCACGAGTCAAACCCTGAGCTCATATTCTAAAGACAGAAATAATTATTTTAAGGAAAATTTTTTTCCTAAATTTCACACACTACCTTTCCTTGCCTTAGTGTTATGGCTTGCACTACTTCAATTGAGACATATTTCCAACAGCATCTGGCATCTGCAAAAACCAACTGTACAATTTTGTTGCAAACTAGAAGAATTCTCCACAAGTTTTGTCAGTGTATTTGGGATTCTGAGGCAGGAACACAACACAGCTAAGCCTTAAGCCACAGCTATACTAATGGATTGTGTGTACGACTGTTCTGAGGAAGATTAAAACAGTATTTAAGTTTTGCCATACTGAATAGTGGAAAAAAAAAAAAAAAAGAGAGACAGGAAGTAGCCAGACGTAAGAAAGTGTATTAAACATAGAGTTAAAATGTGCCCATGAGACGTTAAAACAATATTTAAGTTTTGCCATACTGAATAGTGGGAAAAAAAAAAAAAAGAGACAGGAAGTAGCCAGACATAAGAAAGTGTGTTAAACATAGAGTTAAAATGTGCCCATGAGACATCAAAATAGAAATGTGCATTTGAGTTTAGTTAGGTGATGTGTAATATGGCAATATAATAGTTATGCAAAGTGGTAAGTCAACTTTCTTAGCACAATAAGTGCTCCAAGAACTGTTGAGACTCACCATTTTTTTTAAGCTGGAAAACAGCATATAAAAATAAATATATAAAAACATTACCTCAAAATACTGCATTTAAATTGCATGTCACAAAGCCTTTGAACTAGTAAGAGATTATGCTTAAGCCACTTCTCAGTCAATTTAGTGTATTGGAAAAGCTGAAACAAAATCAGTTTTAAAAAGTTCTATTTTTTTGTCTTTACTCATGCCTTTAAAAATATTTCCTAATCAATGTACTAAGAAGCATCAAATGAAAGCAGAAGAATTTTTGTCATGGTATGAATACATATTCAATGAAATCACTAACAGCTACGATGGACGTGGGAGTTAGGAGACAACTTATGAAGACATGGATAATATTTTGTTGAACTTCACTTCCTTTAATGAAAATTTTATTACATTTGTTGTGTGGAAATGCCAGATCTACTGGAAGCTCCGAAAAGAGGACAGACCTGAGAAAGAGGAATTTTTCCTTCCTGTTTTTTTTTCAGATGAATTTAATGTGTGTGGAAGGACCACACTGTGGAATCAGGTAGCTGAAATCCTCTTTAGTGCAGATACTTCGTGGACAAAGTAAATAAACTTTTTCCTGCCAACATCTCCTAGTCTGCCTTTTCATGTAGAAGTGGAAGTATGTGTCAGTATCTATAGCCACCTTCTTTTTGGACTTCCTATTAAGATTGTTACTAAAGGTGCCAATTAGTGTTGACAGCAGGCAGATATCTAGTAGTCAGCAGCTAGCCTGAGATTACACACCTGGTCTGGATTTAAAAAAAACCAAACCAAACAAACCAACAAATCTAGGTGTAAAAGGTTTCAGACCCTATTAGCAATCCTTTGTGTCAACTTGTCTTTCTGGCTTGGGATGGGTATAATTCATTATGAGAGATATTAATTGAGTATTGTTAAACTGGAAATGCTGGGCACCTGAATCTGCAAACTAGATGGCCTCCATATTTTAGATCTTGGTTCCTAAATTAGGCCCTGAAATTCAGAAAGTCTGTGACTGAGTTTTAGGGCAAATAGCTGGTGCAAATCCACAGAGCACATTCAAGACATAAATAACTCAGCATTGCAGTTGCTAGTAGAGAATACATCTACTGCTCAGCTAAACTGTGTCTTAGGCGAGAAAAGTATTCAGGGCTTTAAAGAGAGGCTGAAATCTAGATCAGTCAACATCGCATTTTCCTTAATTTTTCTTTTTAAAAAACTAGATTATTAATCATAATAATTTGCTTTTATTTTATCTTCTGATTCTACAAGTTTCTCTTTTTCACTCTGTCCCATTTCCTTCCACCTGCTGTGCAATGTTCTGTGTGGACATGTCATCTCTTTTTGCATTTATCTGTCTTATGTAGAGATGTCTGAATGCTGACTTGATGCATTTTCAAGTTTTTATTATCTTTTTTCAATGGCATTCAGTGGTTATCATTCTTGGTACCCAAAGGTTCATTTCGCCTTTCAAAGGGACATCCTGTTACTGAAAACATTCTACTCTCTGGCTGCATAGCAGGAAAGGGAAGAAACCTATTACAATATTCTTAGACAGAAAAAGGTCTGACTAAATTAATAGCTCACATAAGCATGTGGCAGTTCCTGTGGAGTTTCCAGCCGCAGTCCATGTAAAGTTCTACATGTCTGACTTTCCACTGTCCCTCAGAGATATTCTGGCCATAGACAATGCTGAAGCTTTTTTCCTGTGGAATACTTGCAAGCATTATTAAATTGGATGGTACTTCTGCCTAGCATGTGGAGTGCTTGCTCTGTAACATTACAGTCATGTGGCACTGTAGAAAGAATAAACAATATGTTATATTCTCATTCAGGGACAGCAGAGGAGTTGTGCAGTACGTGATAAAGCAAGATCTATTGAGCAAAAAGGTAGTTGTCACCTTGATCCTCCTGACAGTAAATGTTCAACATTTACTGTCAACACTTTTGTGTTGGTGAAAACTACCTCATATTACCTTGCAATTTTTTGGATGAAAGAGTATACGGTGAAGTAGTAGTGTGAGACCCAAGCTCCTCTGTGTGTGAGCCATTATGCCGTTGTAAATATAAGGCAATTTGAGTTAGCTTAACCCCTGGTGAACTAAGAGTGAGCTGCATCATGGTTACTGAGAGTAAGAGCTTGCATGTGAGAGGTTAACACAGGGTAGGTAGTCTGAGATCTCATGGCACCTAGTTCATGTTTTCATAATGAGTGTTGAAGGCTGCTTGATAAGCCTAACAAAATGGCAAACATGCTTGACGTCTGTCAGCTGCCATGAGGATACCAGTGACCAAAAGTACTAATGTCATTGCAGTAGAGTACCAAGACTTACATATTGGTCTATAAGAAACTAGGAAATTGACTGTATCCAGGGATGATTGGTCACAACTCTCACAGCCTGTTCTTCACAAGCCAAGAAGGGAATTGCTGAGTGAATGCCATGCATGGGTCACGCAGCCAGCTGGTACCAGTATTCCCACTGGCTCCTCTGGTGCTTGTAGCTGCTGTAACAAGGGCACAGCTTCAGCTCCTCTGGTGAGCAGTAATGCACAGCTCACTGAGCTGGGCAACTGCAAGAAGACCCTTGGCAGATCTGCAGTTTTTTGACAAGCCAATGTGTCCCCCACCCTCTGCCAACAGCTCTAAGTGCTAAGGAAAAAAACTAACAGTGCCTTAGGCATGAAATGAGATCCAGCCTACAATTTCAACCCTGTAGACTCTTATACATGTGAATCATCTGATGTCTATAGAACTGGTTGCATTTTTTGTCAGTTTATTATTTATGTTGAGAAATAAGTGTTTTTTCAGTACTCCTATGTTGAAACATATTGTTTAAATGTGTGTGATTTCTTCTTCCCAAAGCCTTTAAAAAATGATTTTTTTCCCAAACAATTTTGTTTCTTTAATGTGAATGGGAGAATTACCTGTTTCTTTTCTCTCTACTTATTTTTTCCTAGTGAAAAATCTTTTTCCTTGAGCATCATGAACTAGAAGATAAAATGAATTTTCTTTTTTCAAAATTCCAGCAAAATTTATTTTATCGGCATGAAAAACAATTGAGATTCTTAGTAATAATGAAAAAAGCTTTTTCTTCAGCTTTAAGGATTTATCTAACTTCCTTGGATACAGGATTTTGTTAAATATTTTAATTGAGAAAATGAATTTTAATTTTGGAAACAATAGTGCTGGAAATAGAGACTCACACATTTTCTTTACACTTACTTTTAGCTCACAGTAAGAGAGGAGAGATGTAAAGGAGAAAAACATACCACAAAATATGGCAGCTAAGAGAGACTGCAGAGAGGTAAGAACATCACATAGACAACATAGGCAATGGTGATAAAAGAAGATGACCTATGAAACACAAGAAATTAAAATTTTTGCAACTGTATTTAGGTCTGGCTGAGGTGGAATTAACATAACTGTTGCAATCCAGCACATTTTTCTTTTCTTTTTTTTCCCCTTCACTTACTAAGCTCTCTTTATCTTGATCCATGTATTTTTCTTACTCTTGCTCTTGTGATTCTCTGCCCCATCAGAGAATCACAACAGTGCAGTTGCTGTCTGGGGTCAATTTACCACAGGAAAAAAAAAAATCAATCAACAGTATAGTAGTCAAACTGCCAAGATGAGATTATATTAATCCAGTAGTTCTTACTGAATTTGAAATTGCTAATATACTAAATCTTGGGTGTAACCTGTTGCTTATCAGCCTCACATTAAAAGAGAAAAGGGTGCTCAGGAAGGAACCTGAGAAGGCCTAGTAGCTTGCAGTTATTTTGATCCCACACCCAGCAAAATGCAAAACTGATAATAAAACATTCATTAGTACACAGATATATAATTACACTACACTGGCTTCATGCAGATTGCAGCACTACAACAAGGTATGTTTATTCTATTAAAGACACTGGCCTAAGTATAAGATCCCTGGTCTTAGACGAAATGATGGTGAGTGGGGCAGGTCTACATTGCTGGAGGCTGTGGTAGACAGTGATCCTGATGTAACCTTCTGGCCAGGAAGTTCCTATGACTTCTGCAGGAAGGTGTAACAGGAGAGAGTCAGTGTGGTCCCCGTTTCTTGAGTCAATGTAAACCCTTTACTATAGGTTTGAAAGGATGTGTGCGCTGACTGGGAATAGCTGGTCATTATGTTCTTACACCTATTTCAGTGCAGACCTGTGCGTTCAATAATATAAACAGAGTGAGCACCAAAATGGACCTAAGAGAGCTTCTGGTAGGTAAGAAACACATTAATGACTAGAATATAGAGGCTGAGAGATCTGCAGTGTTCAGGAGAGAAAAAAATGAGGTAAAGAAGGATAACATTAAACATCAATCATATACTGTCTCCTGAAAACAGGGACAGCAAGGACAGATCTAAATGGTTTGAAGGGGCTGATGGATAGCTGAAGAGCTGGTACTGTCTCTTTGGATACTTTGGAAAAGCCAACAACTGATAGGGCTTTTTCTGCTCTTGCCCTGCAGGACTAGATTTTTGACATATATATATACTATTTGTAAATGTTATTAGAGAGGTAACTGTTACTGAGTTTTTACTTCCCGGCTAAAGATTAAAAAAGAGTGCTGTGAACACTGACAGAGCTTATTTAATCTTAAATTAAATGGAAAGACAGTCATTAGGTAAGTTTTTTTTATTTCAAAGGAAAACTGAGAAATCTTGAAATTTTTTAACTAAAAGTGTGTTTTATGGAATTTATATTGAATTTATGAAGAGTTTCAAGTGTACTTAGGAGCAGAGCCCACCACAGCAAGAATATTAAGCAGATTGCCTACAAGGAATACATTAATGGATTACTCAGCAAAGAAACTCATGTCAGAAAGTGTTGCAGTGGAGTGAGAATTTCCTAATCCATCTGTGTTTAAATCATGTGCTGTCAGCTACTCAGAGAGCTAAGGAACAAAATCTGCTCAAATTTTCTTAAAATATAGGCCAATAAGGCACAGTTTATTTTCATGCATGATGATCAACCTTTCATTTTATTTTTGACTTTTTTGATTTTTTCTTCATTGTCCTTAATATTTAGGTTTTTTAACATATTATTTCAGAATGAATTTTTCTGAATTTTTCCGTAATATTGCTGTTATATTTCCCCTTGTTTCTGTTACACGGCACTTAACTAAGAAAGAAAGAGTTTCTCTCCAAGAGCTCTAGAAATAAGGACTGCAAACCCAAGCTGTGCATTGCATCAAGATTTTTTTTTTTTTTTTCCCAGAGCAATAGTGTTGGGACATTTGATCTGTGTCGTGGTTTGACCCACAGTGGAACCATATGGTCCTGTATTCATTCCCCCAACCTGGTGAGATGGGATGGGAGACACAACAAAGGGGACATGGGATTAGGAATGAAGGACAGGGACAGCTCACTCACCAGTTATGGTCACAGGCAAAACAGACTCAAACTTGGGGAAGAAAAATCAATTTAATTCGTTACCATTTCATCTAAGTAATGCAATGAGACATAACAACCACATGTTATGACACCTTCCCCCGCCCCTCCCTTCTTCCTGGGCTCAAATTACTTCTCTCCCAGTTTCTTTACCTTCGCCCCCAGCAGCACAGGGGACAGGGAATG
>NW_010329768.1:0-27554 GCF_000700745.2 Antrostomus carolinensis
TTATTTTATTTTATTTTATTTTTTTCTCTGTTGGGAGGCCCATATTTCTGTCACCATTTCAAAGGTTTTCTGTGTGGTCATTATTAACCTTATTCAGTGCTAACAGGAAACCTGTTAGATTTTTAATAGTAATAGTGAAGAACTCTTGCCTACATGGCATACTGTCTTGACAAACGTGCCAGTCTAATGTCTATAGGCTAAATGAGTTGATAGCTTACACAGCTTTGATGTACTGAGGTGTGAGGACAGAGGATGGGTTATTACACTTGCCCAGAAACATCCATTGATGTGGCTCATCTGTCTTACATTGTACACCTTCCTGGGGAAGAGAGAATAAATCCAGCCTCATTGTATGGCAGCAGAGTGACTGGAGGTTACTCCAGTGCTGTTGTGTTGGCATCCCAGTTGAGGGATGGATTGGCCTTCTTTTCTCTAGCACTGTCTGGAAAGAACCCAGCACCTTTCTGAAGTCCTTTTGCTGCCAATGCAATTCATAGAATTGCATAGAATCCTTTGGTTGGAAAAGACCTTTGAGATCATTATGTCCAACCGTACCTGTCCACTACTAAACCATATCTCTGAGCACCTCATCTGCCCGTCTTTTAAATCCCTCTAGGGATGGGGACTCAACCACCTCCCTAGGCAGCCTGTTCCAGTGCCTGAGAACCCTTTCAGTGAAGAAATTTTTCCTGACATCCCATCTGAATCTCCCCTGGTGCAACTTGAGGCCATTGCCTCTTGTTCTATCACCAGTTTCTTGGGAGAAAAGACACACACCTGCCTCACTACAGCCTTTTTTCAGGTAGTTGTAGACAGTGATAAGGTCTCCCCTCAGCCTCCTCTTCTCTAGATTAAACAACCCCAGTTCCCTCAGCTGCTCCTCATAAGACTTGTTCTCCAGCCCCTTCACCAGCTTCATTGCCCTTCTCTAGACACACTCCAATACCTCAATGTTCTTCTTTTAATGAAGGGCCCAAAACTGGACACAGTATTCAAGGTGTGGCCTCACCAATGCTGAGTACAGGGGAAAGATGACTTCCCTGGTTCTGCTGGCCACACTGTTCCTGATACAAGCCTTCCTGGCCACCTGTGCACACTGCTGGCTCATGTTCAGCCGGCTGTCAACCAACACCTCCAGGTCCTTTCCTGCCAGGCAGCTCTCCAACCACTCTTCCCCAAGCCTGTAGCATTGCATGAGGTTCTTGTGACTTTAATCCACTGCATTGTCTCTTCTCGTTTTCCTTCTGTGTTTAATCTTGCAAGATGTTAGCGTGAGCTATAAGGCTCAGTGGTAGGTGGCTTTATTTGATATTCCCTAGGACATGGGCCAGAGCGTATTGCAATCTCCTGTGGAGCATAAATCTTCTACACTGCATTTAATTGCACTGGAGTATGATTAAATTTGATACAAAAATTCTGAAGAGCATGTATGAAGCACCTAGTCTCCTTCCCAAGCCAGGAAGGACTTGTTGTTGTGCCAGCAACTCAAATCTGCAAAGGCAAATACTAAATGGCATAGTGTCCTCTGGCCTGTTCTTCCCTGGAAAAGATTGTCCTGTTCTTGTATTCCTGTCACTCAGGTCTCTGGGATTAATACATAAGTGCTTCCTCAGAGGAGCTGAGAACTATAGCTATAGGTCTCCAGACCTTAAAGAGTCTACAGCCCTTGGTAAGGAAGCAATGGCTTTTGAGTGTACTCACCAACAGAACCGCAGAAGTATTTTCTTTTTCTTTAGGAGTGCTTGCCCCACCTCTGGTTTTGCACAGCCTAGCAGAAGCTGTTTGCATTGCATTTGGCCTCTTTGTTTGGAGGTTTTGCATGGCAGGTGTTTAACCATTTTTAAACTCTACATCAAGTTTGTTTTCTTTTTCTAGAGAAAATGAGCACTTAGCCTTTCAAGAAATTATATGTAAGAAAATTAGATCAAAACCAGTATGTTTTTCTGATTGTTGCAATCTGCAGGCAGCTTTTAGATTGCAAAAATAGGTCTCAGTGATCTGAAGTACCATATGCACGTGTTGACATGAAGGAAAATCTGACTCAGTTACACATCAGGCCTGTGTCAAATGGAAGCGGTGAAGACTCAGTCCAAATGCAATGTGGGAGGGATAAGTTGACAGCACTTTTCTGCAAGAGAACACACTTTATGCTGAGACTTACAAACTAAAGGGTAGGGAGGATCACGAAGATGGTGGTGTGCTTTTTTTATTACATCCTGTGTTGTTTTCCACAGGATGATGGTGGATCATCTTAATAGAATCATGATTCATTCTTCTAGCTCCTCTGAAAATTAGATACTTAAGTGTAGAGTGAATGCTTTGGTATTCTTCTAGAGACCCCACAAGCAATTAATGGGAAGCCTACATCTGTGGAAAAAAGTGTCTTCATATGTCTGGATAGATGCAGAGCCAGTAGTGTCTAATATGAAAAGGATTTTCCTAAACAAGTTACTTCTTCCTCCCATTTCTCCTACCTCTGTGTGCGTGGATTGTCGTGGTAAGACTTGTGGTTGTGTGTAACTGAACTGGTAAAGTCTCTCTTGAATTAGTTACTCGGGGTGATTCTGAGGCACTTCTGCAAGTTTAAGGGCTTTTTACTGTTTTTTTTTTTTTCTTTTTTTCCTGGCTGTGTTTCTTTCTGATTTAAAGGTTTTAATGGCTGGGACTTGTGTGTGGTATTTGCATTCTTTCATTAGGGGAGTAATCTACTGCAGTGGTTTGGTTTTGTTTTGAAATAAAAAAACCCAAATTTGAAACCAGTGATTAAAATCAAACATCACCCACAATGAACCCAGTGATGAAAATCAACCAAAAATATTCTGAGCCCATACATGTGGAGAAGGTAGATTAGTGTTTCTTCCTTTTCCTGTCTTGTTACTGTCTGATGTTGCTAGATGAGCACAATAAACCATTTTGTTAGTTCTAGTCGTGCATGTCTTTCTCTCTCTTCCTTCAGTATCCCAAATCAGACTAATCCTCTCTTCTTCACTTTTAGTAATACTGCTTTTAAAAGTCAAAATATAAACTGGTCTTCCTCAGTTTCTTACAACTTTTTTTTTCTTTTCCTGAATAATCTATTTTTGTTTTGGATAAATGTGAATGTTTTGACATGTAAAACATGCCAGATTTTTCAGATTATTTTCTCAAATGATGTAGTTGTACTTTGGACCACCTTCTGGGATCTCAGCAACGTCTAGACCAGCAAGTACTCCAGAGTACTTGTCCTACCTCTTGCCACTGCTAGAAATAGCAGCAAGGAAAGTTTATATTCCTAAAACTGATGTTCCTTTTATGCGCATGGAGTAATAGGGTTTTTCTTGGAGGTTGAAAGGGAACAGTGAGCAATTGCATGGAGCTCCAGTTGAGCTCTCAAAACGCTCTTTGAGGATACTGGCTGTTCTGTCCAGAGACTCCCAGCTCTCATAGCTGTGCATCAGGACACCTTCTCCATGTTCTTCTGAGCCTAGTTGTCCTCCTTGGCTTTCTGTTGAAGATGTCATAGCTGTTCCATAGGGCTCTTGCAACATTTCATTAAGAGATAGCATAAAGGTCCCTGCATCTGGACTTGCAGGCAGGAACAGATATTACTGAAAAATAGATGACTGATCCTCCAAATTGTGCTTCTGGGCACAAAGAGTCTGAAATGATTTCCTAAAATACCTGATTTTTTTTTTTTCTATAGCTCTGTCCTTGGCTGGTTTGGCTTGTTTTATGTCTATGGGCAAGTAGCCTCTGGATTTTTCCTCATCTTACCCATCTAGGAACTAAATGTTGGGTTTTTGTTGTTTTTTGGTTTTTTTTTAATAATTACAAAGTTTTTCTGAGTCTTGCCTGTTTTCCTTTTATAAATAATTTTATCTGTATGGAGAAACACTCATTAAAAGCCTATTGTGTTCACAGTGAAGGAAGTCAAGATTGTGTGGTTTAAAAACCCCACTGCCTTCAAAATTCTCTTAAGGACTGCAACAACTAAATTAAAACTGAAGAGGTCTATTGATTTAATGCACGCAACAATATGGTATTTTGCTATGCTTAGGTTTCTGGTTTAGATTTCTTCTTTAGTAGGAATGTATTATTGATTGTTTTCATTTTGATCAGATGGTAATGACTCACAAAGTAAGTCTACACAAGTTGCCAATAGCAAAAAAAACCCAAACCCAACATTTGGAAACTTTCTTGCCATTTTGTTGGACTGTAGTGTGCTTGTAATGATCTCATTCTTTCTCACACTTCAGTAAAATATTGTCTTAATCTTACTGAGAATAGATTTAAGCTTAAAACTCAAGTTTGTGTAAATGGCAGTACTTTGTATCTTACTGGTAGAATTCATAGGTAGGAAAAAAAGTGAGTGTTGGGAATCCTTGAAGAGACTTTGGCTGAAATTACTCTGACCCTCTTTTCAGCACTGCTGTCTTCTAGGGAGGGATGTGAGGCATCAGAGAACTTGATGCATGTTAACATCAATAAAATAGAGGATCTGATCATTAAGACCAGGCTGGATGAGGCTTTGAGCAACCTGATCTAGTGGAAGGTGTCCCTGCTGATGGCAGGGGGATTGGAACTAGATGATCTTTAAGGTCCCTTCCAATCCAAACCATTCTATGATTCTATGATCTTCTTGATTCTTAGATACTTATAGTACTTACTGAAATAATTTGGAATTCTTGATGAGAAACAATGCAACTTCAGGTTAAGATGTGTGAACCTGAAACAAACTGTCCCAGCAGAATTTGGGAGAGCTGGAGCAATGTGGTAAAATACCATGTTGCCTATGATGGATCTGTCTGGCAGGGTCCCTCCTGACTGCGTGCACCCTAAGCATGTTTTGAGACTTCAATATAATTTTGGCAAGTGATGTGCTGTCACCATGGAGTAAATGAGAAATGATCACCTTCTAGTAGAAGTGATGCTAGACTTCCCAGACAACTTCTGTTCTCATTTGTTTTGCTTTTAGGGGAGAAGGCATGACTGAACTTTTCTGTCCAGTGATTCCAAGCTGGTGCCCCGTCAGCACGGCAGAATAAAAGTGCATGCTAGTTCAGGTGGAGAGGATAAAAAATAGTTGGATAGAAGAGAAAGGAGGAGTTTTAACTTAGGTGGATAGCAGTGTTAAATGATGTGGAAAGACAGTTGTACAATTACGTGGATCTGGGACTATGTAGGCAGAGAGAATAGTCCTGGAGCCAGAGGGGAAAACTAGGAATAGGAGCCAGGAGAGCAGATAATTGTTTCGATTTTATTTTTATTATTTGTAACATTAATTTTTTTATAGAATTTTTCTTTTCTGGCTGAAGCCAGAAAGTTAGTGGTTTCTGATATGAACTAAGGTTCTGGTCTTGGCAGTGAAATGCGGCTACAGTAATCCATCTAGGATTTTGGCCGAATGGCTTGCTTGACTCTGCCCATCTGTCATCGGCATCCTTTATTCTGTGGCAGAGTGAAACTGGGAGTTTGACTTCAGAGATGCTTGTTATGCCTGGCATGTCACTGTTCATGACAGATCTGATGTACTCATGTAGCAATTAATGGTGGTGAAGATTTTCTTTTGGCACCATCATATTTCATGAGTTTTCATCATCCTGTACTTAGTTTGAAGTGAATAAAATACTGAATATTAAAGACAGCTAGGGCTGAGATTGTAGATGCCTTTGCAAATAGCATGAGAGAAAATGTGCCATAGTGTAGGGTTGGCCAGGCAACAATATTTCTGTTCTGTGATTGTTTTCAAGATCAGAGAGTTATTTTTGTTTTGATCTTGCTCTAATTCAGAACAGAGCACCAAAATTCAAGTGTTTATGGACACTTAAAGATCTCCATTATTCTGCTTTGAGTAGAGTACACATATAACTTCAGAAGACACCTGCTCTGGCAAGTGCTGAATAAGCCTGAAATGATCTTTGCAACTTCCATTATACTCATCGATAAAATGAAGAGCCATTCAGTCGCACAGCAGCTTGGCTGTTTCAGGGCCCTGACCAGCGTGGCTTCTAGATACAGGGGACATCTGTCTCCCAAGAATGTCTCGGTTCTGTGATTGAAGGAAAATCCTGTGGTTTCTGGGTCTGTAACCCCACCAGTTGGGCTGTTATGGGTTGTTGCAGACCATGGATCTCTAGCAGCCCTCTGCCCGAGCTGCTGAGCAGCTATGCTCTTCACTAGCATATGCCTCCTCCATGTTTCATCAGAATTTTATTTCAACTCATGTGTTATCTGCAAGACATTTATTTCAGTGAATGATCCAAAACCAAACAAGCTTGTTTTCCCTGGAAAATTCCCAATAACCTTTATTGTATATTTAATTCTGCTGATGTTTCTGAAAGATCTGATTGGCACTGTTTTGGGCCTTTTCTTATCGTTAGTCAACAGAATGGACTTAGTACAGCATTAAAATCTCTTCTAACATTTTTTTTAAATTTTAAATTAGTAAAATAAAACACAAAATAAGCCACTTTGCCTTAATATGAAATTGAGTGTACTTTTTTTAGCTAAAATAAAGCAAGATACAGTATTCAGCATCTATTCACCTAAAAGAAAAAATTTTAAATTAGTAAAATAAAACACAAAGTAAGCCTCTGCCTTAAAATGAAATTGAGTGTACTTTTTTAGCTAAAATAAAACAAGGTACAGTATTCAGCATCTATTCACCTAAAAGAAGGTTGTAAAACAAAGACAATTTTTATCTTCACAAAATGAAAAAAAAATTATATATCCACAACGCTGATCTCACTTAAGCCTATATAAATAATTGCTCTGAATTAATATTTGGTTTCTGTTTATTCTGCAACGTGATTGTTAGACAGCTGTTTATATGCAATTGTAGCTTTATAGCCTAATTCTGTTGCTGGTGATGTATGTGAATGTCAAACTTGGCTTCCTTCAGAGGAAGGAGAATTGGACCCTTCGCTTACATCTTAAGAGTGAGAATGAATGCACACGCAAGTTTTTAGTTTATCAGAATAGATTGTTACAGAAAACCTCCCTGTTTAGATTTTTGGTGACTAGAATGTGTTTTCCATAGTCAAACTGTAATGAGTAACAAGTTGAAACTTGTGTTACCTTCCCTGTTTTTACTGACTATTACAGAATATTTCCACCCTGGTTTATAGGTGCAATATTTCAGGGCTTTGCTTACTGTGGTCTTTAGACAGAAAAACAGCTTTCTAGAGTTGAGCTGTCCCAAGTCCAGTTTGGCAGCTGTTCCACTGTAGTTTTATATGTTTCTCACTTGAAATCTTGTTGATTGAGTTATTCCATATTGCATTACAGAAATTTTATATAAATAACTTTAAATCTCAGAGGGACTGAAACAACAGTTGTGGTGGCCAGTTCTGGACTGTGATTTTTCTGCTCTTTTTCTGCCTTTGCTGGCAGTGAATGCGTGCATAGGTCCTGACTCAGCTACTGCACTGCTTTGGCTGCTTTTTTCCTCTCTTTTTCCATTATTGATGATATCAAAGAATAACTTGGGTTGTTCAGACCTAGGCTGTGGTCACTATTTGCTGGTCATTTTTGGTCTTTCAGCCTGGATCATCCAGGCTTTAGGAAAGACTCAAAGTAGATCTTTATAAGAAAGGATTCATTGAAGCTTGGACTTTCTTATTTTATTCCCTTTGCCAGTATTAGGTGTGACAACTGAAATATATAATAATAATAATAATAGTTTAGAATCATCATTATGATGATGATCATAAACTGGTTTAGTCATGGAATGGGGACTTGTCAGTGTTGGGTTAACAATTGGACTTGATGATCTTAAAGGTCTTTTCCAATCGAGGCAATTCTGTGATTCTTTGATTATTTAGCTAGCTTTTCCCACACTGCTTAATTCCTTCACTTTCTGTGCTACTGAAGGGGATGGAAAGGACAGTTATTAGATATGATCTAGTCACTTTACCATCTGCATAATAACCAAAAGCATCTATTCCTGTCATTCAATAATTTAATATGCAAAAAAACCCAAGCAAATATCATGAAAATATCTGTACCTTTTAATTAGCGGTACTCTGTACCAATATTCTTGCAGTGAATATCCTCTGTGGAAGAAAGTGTTTGTGGTGGGTTTTCTTTGGGTTTTTTTTGGGGGGAGTGGGAGGGTGGAGTGGGTCTCAACACATTCTGAGAGTGTACATATATATATTTATGCAGAAGCGTGGTGGTGCGTGTCACTGAACTGAGTGATTGATTGGTGGCTTTGTGGCTTTCAAAATATGGCAGAGAATATTCCATTTTTTTAAAAAAATAAGTCTTCTGGTTTCAATAAAGGAAGAAGGAACAGCCCTTTCCCCAGCCACCTGTGTTACAGGGGGGTAATTCTGTAAGTTTTATTCCAAATTTTAGGATTGCCTAAGATACTTAGTGAAGTCAATATTGTTTGTTCATGGATATGACACGTAAAGAAATTGTCTCTAACTGAATATGTCATTTGGGGGGGGGGAGGTATGCATGTGTATGTGCACATACATAAACAAAGGGTAAGAAAGAAGCTTGATTTTGTAAACCTGTAGAGATTTTTAGTGAAAGATCACTAAGAGAGAGTTTCTCTGCTTTGCTTAAGGAGCTCTACTTACATGCACCATACAAATAAACTCCAAGTCTGAGTTCACTGTTACTAAATAGTCCCTGTGCATCCTGCGTACGTACAAAGAAATTCTTTAAAGCTAGGCTCTTCCCAGCTAACCTTCTGACAAATGCTTTCAGAAAGAGAAGAACCTTTCGAAGACAATCTTTTTTTCAGAGGATCTGTTCCTCAGCTGAGAGTCCTCTAGGACTAAAGCTTCAGCACTAGCCTGGATATTGAACACTAGGCACCATTAGCTGGAGTGTCCCAATTACTTTAATTGACACAGACATAGCTGAGGAGAGAGGCTGTTTCCAAGGTTACCAGGATTTGAATTACAGCATTGCTTTAAAAAAAAAAAAGAAGGAAAAAAAACGGTGAAAACCACCCTTCACTCTAAACTCCAGTCCTGTTAGAAGTCAAAGAAACTGTGGCAAGAGTGGAGTAGACTCTTCCCAGCGCTAGTAAATATGATCCTAAGCAAAATTTTCCAATGTCTTATCTAATGCTGTGGCCACTCTTGATTTGCTTTTGGGTTATTTGCAAAGTACCAGTGTTATGACTAAATGCTCTTAAAGGATTGGTTTCTGGATCATGCCTGCAGCGACTGGGGAATATTGTGAAACCCTTTGCTTCAGTCTAAGATTCATGTGCATGTCTGGCACTGAAAGAAAACACATCTTCTCTCATCACCCACTTTCTGGAGAAACGTGTGTTGCAGTCAATAGGAATGAGAGTTGAGCCTTCAGTTCTGTTCCATATTAAAGTTTAAATGTTCATCTTATTATAAGTTGGCATAATTCTCGAAATATTGTGTCTTCCAAACACTTTTTAATAATTCTTCAAAATAATTTCTCTGCTGTGATGCAACTCATAGTTCCACTGCTGCATTGTAACATCTGTTTCACTTTAGTGGGAATTTCAAGCGCTTATCCTCCATGTGGAGTGTCAAGTTTTTTGAATATGATTTTCTCCAGTTTTCCAGGGACTAGTACTGGAAATGGCAGCAGAGGGGATGCAGGTTTTGAGGCTGTCCTGGGTGACAAGAGGAGGTACAGGAAAGGTTAATGCTTAAGACTGTTCTGTCTCAATTGTCCTTCTGTCCCACTGCCGCCAACTTTAACGTGCATACTGCACTCTAATACGAAAAATAAGAGTTTGTTGTGACATCTGGAGCTCCTGACTGTCAGGTTAGTGGCTTTCTGCCCTCCATAACGTAGTTATGTATTTGAGTCATCCACCCCTTTGCCCCACAAGCCCTCTTTTCTTACTCAGGCTCACTAGCACTCGTGGAAACCTTAAGAACCTGGCAACGATGGCTGCAAAAGGAAGAGAAAACGTTGGAAGGATGGGAGAAGAATGCAGCAGGGGCAGGGGAGCATCTGTAAAATAGACATTAATCTCTGTCCTCTGGCAGTCAGTTTTGCTCTTAGTTTTGGGGATGGTCATTGTGGGAATTGACTCAGTCAGTGCTGGAGCTGAACACTTGGTGTTGTCTCCCCTTCTGTTGTCTTGTAGACTGTCATGCTCGAAAGTTCAGAAGATCATTTTGTTCTTAATGCTATATTTTCTGTTGCAGTCTAATGGAGAAAGACTCTCTGCCTGTAAGTTCAGCCAATTAACTTTCTATGAACTCTCCTGCTAAATTTTCTTCTATTTCCATCACTGCGTATCAGGAGCAGCTTTACTGGCCCCAGTCTGAAGTCATTCTATGTAATTGAAACTGGAGAGTTTGAATCCAGTCTGCAAAAGATTTTGTGACAAAATGTTTTAAGATAAGGAGCTTTTTCTCCTGCTGTGGAGATACTATGTCAAGTACCTAGCCTGTATGTTGTGGAACAAGGAAAGGCACCCTGTTAATTTATACCTCAATGTCTCCTGTAGACATGATACCTCCCACTAATTCAGGTTGCTGGTTGAACCGGTCCAGTACCATGCAGACCTGCATTCCCCAAGTCCCTGATTGTCTGGAGCATAAAGCAACAAAAGCCTTATTCCTGGTTCAAACCTATTGATAAGCATCTGGAAGTAAAATGAGAGAAATTCCATGAGATCTCCAGAGCAATTGTATAGCTGTGATGAGTTTAAATAAAGTTCAGTAAGACACACTAAGTTGCAGCCTTTTATGATCATCAGTCTTCTGTGTGGATGAGAGTGTAATTGTTATGGGCATGTTGTCAAGACTCTGTAAGACTCTGGTGAGGAATAGTTTGCAAGAGTGGTTCATCATAAATTTTGTCATGTAAGAGTGAAAACAATTTTTTCTTATTGGACAAAACTGAAATATACATGGATCTTATCCAGTGGGTATCTTCTTTTAAAGCCTTTCTGGATTATATCTGCTTTATTAAACTCTAAGCATTAAAGAAAATAAAAGGCTGTTCTTGGAGCCTGAGATCTTTTCATTAGAGAATTGGAGAATGCCACAATAGGTGGGAAGAGCTTGTGATGAATTTCCTTTCTAGTCCATGGTTCAGGTGTTTACAACAGGAAATGATTTATGAGATTAATCTAGATTTCAGACTGTGCTTGGTAAGGAGAAGAGGCAAGAGCACCCTCTGAACAGCATAATAAAACCAAGGCATTTAATTTTTTAATATCTTCCTTCAGTAAGTGAAGCCTGCCAGTTCTAGACATATGTGCCATTGCTGATTTAATCACATAAATGAGACGTACACAGAAATGATACAGAACCTGTGTATTTGGAATTATTGAGTGCTCTTTATACCACTTCTGTGAAAAATAGCCTTTTTTAATAATCTTTTAGAGCTCCGAATAGAGAATTGCATTCCTTAGTGTTGAACTGGAGTTGTTAGGAGCTGTGACACGTACCAGGAGGCTTGTGTTAAGAAGTGGACAAACACTAAGCTTAGAAGATAGTCCATACAGAGAAGGCTTACAAAGAGAAAAGACTAATTTTCTTTTTGAAACCAACTATACTGAGAACATCTTCTGTTGACAATATTTGTTTCTTCATTTTAGAATTCAATCACCTCTTTCTGTACAGAATTAAGTATTTTTGGATAAATTAATTGTAAATAAGACCAATTCTTTTAATTGCATGTATACACTGTTTTTCCAATACTTTTGTGCCACTACTGCTATATGTATATTGGGTTGGGACCCAGTGCAAGCTATACCAGCAAGGAAGGGTTTCTGAATGTGTTTGAAAACGTGTGTGAGGCAAAATGACTTTGGCAGCATCGCCCTACTGTCCATACCCACTTGGTATAAAGGCCAAGGTGCAGAAACACTTTGTGATGGTCTAATTAAAGGCTGGCTGAAATCCCACCTGTGAAACTATCACAAACATAACACATGGAATCAGAACTTACAATGTTAAGAGGACAAAGTAAAAAATATAAAGTACAGCTGCAGCTAGGTTTTTTTTTTACAAAGAGTACTAGTAGAGATGATATTGCAAAAAAAATTAAAAAATTATAAATTCTGAACTAAGCACTTTGTTTTGACACTGTTTATTGAAATATTGTCTCTTTCTGGCAAGTGTGGTTGTGTAACACACAAACACGTGTGTACACTTCACAGACATACTCTAGGAGCTCCTTATCAAATCCATTGAGACTGTTTAGTCATCCAGTGAGACTCTTGCCCGTACCAAACCATGATTTTCTAGTTTCAGTTTCACAGAAAATAATGTTTGGGATGTGGAGTGAGGTTCCAAACTTTTCTTTTGTTCTAACCTATTGAAAAATTACTTTAACACACTTTTTGTCATTTATCTCCTCATTTATATTCAACTGCTGTTCTGGGACTTGCAAGATCCAAAGATTTTTTTGTATTACTATTCTTCTACTTGTTTGGTTTGGGTTTGGTTTTTTTTTTTTTTTTTAAAGTTATGTAGTAGCTAAAAAGTGATGAAGTAGCTGGTTGCACTTCATAACTGTCTGGGGGTGAAGTCATGGCTCCCTTAAAAGTGATGGAAAAACTCTCATTGACTGGAGTGAGCAGAGTTTTCCTTCTGAAATCTGTTTTTAATTATGAAAACAAACCTTTCCCTTTTTTTCTTTTGCTTTCTTCTCTTTCCTTGCTTGCCTTTTCATCCCTGCTCACTTGCATCATGTTCAAATGCTCTTACTTGTGTGTTGTAACAATAACAACAGACTTTATTTCTTTTGCATGATCAACTTTTCCTCTCTAATTCTTGTGCCCTTTGAAGAAGAGAAGAAATAGCCCAATAGTATTTGATGCTGACAAGAAGTAGAACGTGTTAAAGACAAGTTTGAAAAAAATATACTGTTATCTGTTCATCTCTGGAGTAGTTACTGAAAGCCAAAGGAGCTATGTTCCTCACTACAGGTATTAGTGTGTACATAAGTCTTTAATATCTCACCTTAGATGTCTCACTGAGCACTCAATCATCCTACTGAAGTAAAAAATGAATTTGGCATATGCTATAAGTCCTTAAGTAGTTGGTAGACTTGAAGCCTGTTTTGTTTCCCCAGCTAAAGCTTTTTTTTTGTCTTCTGTGAAAAAGTGATTCTACTTACAATGGCCAACAGGTATTAGAAGAAACCAAATAGCAATGTTTTCTAAATGTGTACACAGTAAATAAAGCACAGTAGTTGCTTTAGTGAGCATTGTTCCGTTGTAAAGCCCTGGTTTTACAATGCCTTTGTGGAAAAGGAATTGGATGTACAACTTACTCCATTGTTGGTAACCTCAACAACCAGTTCCCTGAAATTGCCCATGAAAGAGCCTCGTGTCTCTAGACATTGTCTCGCTGCAATTGTTTCTATAACAACTTGAGGAATCATTAATAAATTTGAAACGTAGGTTCTCCCCCCTAAGCACTTCCTGCAGCAGAATGGGGGTTTGTACAGGATTTCAGAGACAATCATGTATACAGTTTATTTCCTGAGTAAAATAAATTACTTTCTCAAGCAGAATTGAGCAGATGCATTGTATTAAAAAAGATAAAACAAACCCCCCACTTATAGCTCTCCAAGTTGTCCAGTGTTTAAACAAGTAATTATCTCTAACATTCTGTAAATTATTAACACCTTTAAAAGTATGTTTAACTACTTATGTAATAGTCTCTCTTCCTATGTTGTTTTTCTCTTGTATCTGAAAATTTGAAAATAGTTGAAGATATTTTGGGTTTTATACCCACTTATTTTTTATCTTTAGTTTTTGTACTGCTCACCTCTTAAACATTAAGTTTCAAAGGTTGCTTTGGAGGAAACTCATTAATTATGCTTTTTTGAGATTTGTTTTTCATGGGATTACAAAAAGCAGCTTCTGATCCCATTTCTTATTACCAATTTGTTCTTGGGGCTGTGGGTTAATTTGGCTGTTCCTCAGCTTTTGAAATAAACCTGAGTTTATCTTATAATGAGGTGTTTGACAGCTGTTGTACTGAATGAGAAAGGGTAGTCATGCAAAGATTTTTAGAAACTAGCAACCTTATGCTTGATATACTTAAATTCTTATCGTTCTTCAAAGGTTGTACTTTTGTGGCTGGCATCCTTTAAAGAAAAAATATCTAGAAAATAGTTTTTTGCATGTTAGCATTTGTTGTGTTGCATTTGTAAATTCCCTCAAATTTAGGACAAATAACTATCAAGCTAAATGCTCACTGACTATGCACGTTGCATCATTTTCCTGTTTGTGCTTGAACTTGATAATGCTACATCTGTTTGCTGGTTACAGTTTATAAAAGAATATGACATGAAACTGATAAATATTGGCCAGTGCTCATGCTAACCTGACTTTCAGTTGAACTTACTCTTCCAATTTAATCTTCAGAGATAGCAGATTTTATTGCAGATAGTCTTCCCCAATAATGGCACCATTTCCTTGGTGAATATATAATGTTCTGAAGGGTCTGTAATAATGATAGAGGTGTGATCAATATGTACTTCCTTAAAGATACACTTAGAGCTTTCTTGTTGGGAGATCTAGTGAAATGGTGGACCTTCTGAATGAGTGCTGTGTTGAAATGCACCAAGCACAGCACTACAGAAACAGATAAGACAGTTAATCTAAAAGTCCATTGTAGAATAACATATGTTAATATTATGGTTTAAGTAAAATGGTCCAGTGTGTTCCTAGAGAGCAGCTTCAATGACTCACGTAGTCCTTATTTCCACTACTGCTGTCTGTGATGAGTAACAGTGTGCTGTCCAGAACAGAGGATTTTACTCCACCTCTTTTGAAAATCTATTGCTCCACACCAGCTATATCTGCTGTTATTTAAATAGCTCAGATATATACATTTAGAGGACAAAAATATAGAGGTGTTGCTGAGTGAAGTTGAGAGGAATATCTGCTAATTCTTCTCTTACTTTCACTCAGGCTTGAAACCATCTTGGGATGCAGATCCCAAGTCAATCCACTTGCATCTCTGCTTCTGTAGAATCTAAAATGCCAGCTCAGATCTGTCTCTTCTTTGCCATATAATTTTCAACTATTGACTCTCTTCTATGATGCCCTTAGGAAGCTATTAAGAAAGTAACTCATTGTGGGAATCCAGAGTGTAGTGATAATAGTTTGCCATAAACTGCATAATAGAAGAGTTTTATGGATTGTTGAAGCTCATTTTAACATTCTTTATTTTTTCTGCTTTGCATTAGTGCAAAGAACATTGCAAAGGATAGATGATTGCTGCTGGATTCATGAACTTTGGATCAGGGTGTATAGAAGTCAATAAATAGAAGCAGATGGTTCCTATTGGGCAAACAGGTTCTGGGAAATCAAATTAGTGTGCATTTTTACTCATATTGTGCAACTAGTAAGAGCACCAGTCATGATATCTAGGCCTTTTAGTGTGCTTTTACCAGATGCTTCTAATGAGAAATTCTTACTCTTTCTGGCACTAAGATTAACACACACTACTTGTCCAGCACACTCCATATACTCCATAGTTAGTAACATCAGAAGACTAGAAAATATTGGTAAGTGTAATAAAACCACATTAGGAGAGGTAAGTACACTGTCCCTCAGAGCATGATACTGGAGAAGGGTTGAGATGGTTCACTGGAAGATAAAATACTTTGATATATTAACATGCAGTAGTGCCAAAACAGAAAGGTTGGTTGGAGGACAGAAGGAGGAGCATGTTCTTGGTGATTGGATGAAAAAAGAACAATAAAAATGCAGGGGCCATCTACCTGTATGGAAATTACAGATGCCACATGGTAGATTTGTTTCTCATTTAACTTGTAGGGATGAGAAGTATTTTACTTTTTTTGATGGTATTTAATTTTAACATTACTACTATAAGGTTTATTTTGGATGAGATCCTCAGAGTAGTGAAAATAAAAAGTAATTTTGCTTATCCCTGCTCGAGAATTACGCCTTAAATGTAAAAGACAATATGCAGGGAGACAGAAAACCAATGAGAGTTTAAACTATTTATTGGTTTAGGTTTATCATATCTATGACCTAGTTGCTGAGCTTCTTAGTAACAGAGTAAGTTGTTAAGAGAGATTTTTGAAGGTAGAGGCAATGACTTGGTTTTGTTCAGCAAGAGTTGTGTACTTGCCTGGTCCTGCAAGGTGAAGGACAACATAAGACAATATACAAGGAGAGATGTTTGCTTTTATTTTTGTCATATGGGTAATGAAGTCATCTTGATTGATGGGACAAAGCTGTTGGGGACCTTGGAAGTAAGGTAAGGCAAGAAAAATATATGTTTGATGTTGCAGAGAAGAAAGAGCCAGTAGAAGAAGCAGCACTGGAATTTGGCTGCAAATACCACTTACCTGGACTGTTGGTTTCACAAGTCTGTACAGATATGAACAAGGGGAAAAGCAACATTCAGGCTCCCAAAAAAAGGAAAAAAATGTTATTAAATCTTTTTACAGTAGTCAATATGTAAAAAATGGAGGGCTTTAAAAAGAAGTTAAGTTATCCAGATGGATACTCTGTTATGGGAGCTGGTAGGCAGACCAGACCTGGCAGTGAGGATCTGCAGGCAGACCCAGATGATGTGCAGATGAGCAGGTTGCCTGACAGGATGGCAATGTGGTACTCTGTAGACAGGAGAAGATGTAGCAGTAACTTTTTTTTTCACTCCAAATAACACCCAAACAGAAAACATGGCGTCCTTGTTCTCCCACTGCAATTAATCCTTAAAGGAGCTGGAGACTACCTCATTAAAACATCAAAACAATTTGTTAATTAGCTTGTCCATTCAAAAGAACATACCTAGGAGTCCAATGAAATAATTGGACTGGAATAACTGGAGCCCCAGTGTCTGTGGAAAAGCAGATTTAGAATTTTAACTCTAAGTAAGAGCAAGGAGTAAACTAGCTCCTGTTTTGAGCAAAACCACTTCAGAATTAGAAAAATGCAGGTGAAGCCAACTATAAACTAAATCTCAAGCAATTCATTTAACTGGAAAAGCTACCCTGGGGACTTGGATGGGTGTTAAGCTAGAGTTTTCTCCACTATCATGTGTTTTCTCCCTCTTATCTGCAGCAGGGTCTGTCCTTGCATTTTATTTCTCTTTTTAATATTTTGGATTTTGGTTGCTAACAATTTTTTTTAATCTTCATTTTTCCCACCTTGTCAGTTTGAGAAAATGAATCAAATACCTGACAGTGATCAGAACTATTCATCTTCTGTGCTTCATCATTTAATTTTTTTTGTATCTTCTTTTCTAAAGCTAAAATATATTTAGCTTTGGACCTGTGTGGTTGACACATTCCCCCTCCATAAGGTTTCTCTATTTTGGAAGTCCACTGAGACTTTCAAATAAATTGAATTGACCTGTGCAGCTCTCTGCCTCTTTGTCTCTTGCCTGACCCTCCTCTCCTATGGCAAGCATACAGATGTGAATGAATATGATTATATAGGAAAGCAAATTCTCTGTTTATAATTGCTTTTAAGTGCTATTGCTTGGCAATGGAAAGTGCCAATAATCTGGGTTTTTTAGACATTTTTTTTTTCCTGCAGGAACTTTTGTTTGAAATGATGATACTCTCAGTTGTATAGTTCAACGACTATGCCACGACTAGTTACTAGATATTCAAATTGATAGCTAATTGCATGCTTTGGTTGCATGTCTAACACTTTGTTCATTCAGAAACAAATGTACCTTTCTCAGCTGAGTATGATTCTGGCGTGGGTGAAATTAGTAGCTCAGTGTTTTGTTATTCTGCCCTATGATCATCAACCCTGCAAAAGCAGCTCTTCCTTTTACGTGCTATCTGTAGGAAATTTGTCTCTGTCAGCAGTGTTCCCTTATTCTGCATACCCAAGGATGTCTCTCTGTTTTATCAGGTGCTTCAGAATTACTCAGTGTTGTGTGGGAAGTCTCAGAGGAGGAATTTCCTCAGTCATTCGGGTCAGGGGTCTCTTCCCTGCGCAGTATTTTCAATCCAGCTATTGCGATGTTATGCAAACACTTGCAAACTGGAAGGTGTAACATGCTGTAAACAAGGGGGATGTTTATTAATATACTTTGCCTGTGCAATTTGTAAATAAAAAACAATAACGATGCAGTGTCTGATCTTCATCTGCCAGTAAACTGTTGGATGGGCTTTTTTATTGTTTAAAAAAGATGATCTAGATGATATCTCACTAAAAAAAGCCCTGGTTTTCATTTTAAAATTTATATATGTCCTATCTTCCTTGAATTTGAATCACTAGTTAAATACTTGTAATTTTTTTCTCTGTCACTCCTGATAGTGGTACTTTCAGGACTGTATATGAAATTTAGGAGGCAGTCATTTTAATGAAAAAAAAAAATTAAAAAAAAAAAATCCTATGATACGGTTCAGTTCTGTTCTTTTTCCGAGAACACTGAATTATTTTCCCTTTCAAGCAGCCTACTACAAAGTGAAAGAAAATGTTAAGTACTTCAGATAGCTGGAGCAAAGCTAAAGGTTGAATAGAAATCTCTGCCTTGCCACTGCTGCTAGCACTGACAGTGGTTCTGATATTTTTGTGGCAGTTTGTTTACCAGATGGAAATAATTCATTCATCACTATCTTCTTTTTTTTGTTTGTTTGTCACAAAGAATTGGATTTCATCTCTCTTAATCATGGTTAGTAGAATGAATACAAAGAGAGTCAAACAGGGGTGCTGAGAAGGCTGGTAAATTTAACACTTTTTTTTTTTTTTTAAAGAAAAATGAACTTACATATGTGAAAATGAATCTTTTTTCTCACTTTATCTTAATGTTTAATCATAGACCTTGCAACTCCCATTTTCCCTGTCTGGCGCTTACAGTTTTGATATGATTACTCATACTGTTCTCCAAACTCAAAAGCTCAGAGGAATGCCTGTAAGCACATAATAATGATACAGTTTTTCTGGAATAAATTCACTTACATCATTCCTAAAAGAGTAGTAAAGTTTGAATTGCTAAATCTGCCCAATTTTTCTCTGGTGCAATGTCTTCTTTATGCCTCAGAGGGAAAGTGGGAGATGTGGCTTTATTTAATATAAAAGGAATATTTAGGAAGACAAATGTGCAACCGGTTTTCATATGTCCTCTAAGAGAGGAGCAGACTCTTTTACTGAAATAACTTTGGCTGTTACAAGGTGTAAAGTTTGAAGACTTACCTCGTCTTATACTGAATGTTAATTTTGACTGCGTACGTTTTTGTTCTCTCTAAACGTTGGCTTCAGTTTTTAAAGCATTTGAGCCAGGAAAGTGCTCACAAGGATCTCACTGTCATCTTTAAGAGTGCATCCTTTTAATTGCCAACAAAAGAGCCCTATAAGCCTTATGCAGATTGGTCACAGTACAAATCCCAAATGCATTGGAAGCTCAGACTCCACTCAGTCCATGTTTTGTTTTATTTTATATTGATTGTGAGCATGATTCTTGTGAAAAGAGAAATGAAACTATGTGAAACATCAGCTCTTCTGGATCCTTCTGTTTGTCCCAGAACAGGAGTAGGGAAGCCACCTTCCAAGTTACTGGACCACCAATGTGCCTCAATCATGCTGTCTGGTGGAAATCTAATAAGGTAATTTGTGTAAATTGAGGTTGTTTCCAGTCTGGTGAGGTATTAGCTGTAATCTGGGTTAAAGCCATTTATATTTGGAACTCATATTAGGAGTACAGGATATATTGGGCTAGGAACCATAGTTATTTTCAGTATGTGTAGCATAAAATAAACCTAGCACATGCTGGTTATCTTTATTTCTTACCGCTATGTTACAAACCGCGGTGCTGTCAGCACTGGACTTTTTTGAAAGCTCAAAGGCTGTTTCACATTAGACAGCTTTATTCTCTGAAAATACATTCTTGCACCAAAAAAAAAAAAAAGACTGAAATCTCAGACCTCCCTACTTGGTCAGAAGTCCCTTTAGCTTCCATCACCTCTTTGCATCGACGCTTCTAATGAGACTCCGCAGTTCACATCTGGTTATTAGTGCTGTGAATGTGTGACAGAATACGGAGGGTTCATTGTTTAAAAATGAAGACCCGAGGCTTTTAAGAAAGCGGTGGGAGTTGAAAGTGACTCTAAACAAAATCCATTTTAAATGAATTCAAGTCTTCAAAAGTGTTTCTTGTATATTTTACATATCAAAGGCCTTCATTTCTTATTTATGATGGGTAAAAGCTGTGTAGGCCATTGCTTGGTATTGTTTTGTCCTTATTTCACTATATTAATGCTTTGTTACTTTAGGGTAGCATCTATATTCAGTAAAACTATTTGTCTTTCCTATCCATAAAAATCCAGTGAGTCTACATTGCCTGTTTTGGAAAATATGTTTACAGAGTACCAAATATTGTTGGCCTTTGGTGACAAGTAATGAATAATATTTGCAGAGGAAACAGAATAGCCTTCTGGCTGGTGGGCAGACCCTGCAGAAAGGGTTGTGTCCACTGGAAAGCTCCCAAGCGCTATGGAGAAGGAGGTGGATAGGGGCAGGTCCAGAAGGAGTTTACTGGTTGATGGATCCAAGTACTTGCAAGAGGGATTGCTAATCCTGCAAGCTAAAACCTCTCATGTTTTGGAAAGAGAAAGAAAATGGGCATTTTAGAAAACACTTTTTCATCCGAAAGCAGCATCTGTGGAATGATTTTAGTAGTAATCTGTAGCTGTGGAGAGGGACGTGATCTCTTGCTGTCCAACAGAAGGTACTTGGATAAAGCCCCTTTTGTAAAGTGCAGAAACACATTAACTTCAAGAATCATAATTTTTATATCTCATTAGTATTCTTGCAGAATTTCACCATGTGTTATGAGTGATATATAGGCCAAGCAATGGGAGTCGGGAGACCTGGCTCAGTGTTGGCGTTGCTGTAGGCTTGTTTTGTGTAGCTGGTGTTGGCAGGTTCTTTTTGCTTTGCTGTATTGTTGCTTTCCACCTCCTACCATTTCTTTCTGCTTCATTTGAATTAATTTTGAATGGGGACAGTTTCACCCTGCGATGTGCTCTCAGCTGTGTTAGCTTGGATTTTCCACCCAGGCTACCTGTTGCTGTTTTTCTAGCTAATTTAGCCACAGTGCATCTGGTAGCTGAGCTGACTTACTCAAAGCTCGTAGGAGGTGCTGAAAATGGCAATTTGCTTTGCTGTGTAGGTACCTTGCTTGCTTTTGTACAGATTGTTAGAGCCCAGACCTCTAGATGATACTATAATATTTGTGCTGGTTTTAGACTGATTAAAGTCAAGTCAGGTTGTGTCTTTTCGTCCTTCCCTTTGGTGTCTAATTTTACTTATTTCTCAGCATTACTTATTTCGTACAATGAAATAAAATGTGGTGGTTCAAATTAATGGCATGTGTTCTCTTCTGTAAAGATGTAAGATATGTTATTAAGCAAATTTTACTTCTGGAGAAATAGAAAATTTCTGATTTTTGAAATTACTTACACTCCTACATAGAGTATACAGACAAGCATAAGTGATAAGGCTAACCCCATATATTGTAGCAATATTTCTAATTTCCCATATAGTCATTCAAATTGGAATTGAATTGAAATTGGGTTGGAACTGAATGTAGATTGGAAGAGAATAGAGACTTCTCCCGTACTTGGGTCAAAATAGTTTTATTTCGAGTGGTTTTTCTGTGGTTCCACAGTAATATTTCGTATCTCCATGTGCTATCAAGGTAAGCAGCTTTTCACTGACAGGCCAGGGTTATTGACTTAATGTGACCTAAACAGTATGTTCCTTGAAATGTCAGTTAGATATAGACTATGCAGTAGGGTGTGTGAATAGTCTTGTCATATATCACCATCAAAAATAGGCAGAAAGACTTTCTTTTCCTTCTTTGCCCCAGAAGACATATTTTTTTGGGATATATTTTACCCAGGACTGTATAAGATTGTTTAAAAGTAGATTAATACTCTTTTTTTTTTTTTGTGAAGGACTATGGCCATACACACACCTTTTTTAAAAAAAAAAGAATTAAAAAATAGACTGACATTCTAAGTACTGCAAATTAATTTTGTACTAATGAAAGTTTGATTAAAATTTATGAGGCTTTTGTTTGTTTTTAAGAATACTACAAATAACTGCAAGCTGGATGAGAGGGCTGAAGAGCAGCCACTTTTGTAAAGTCTCCCGTGGTCAATGTGTATGTACTAGATGATGGAGTGCAGAGCTGTAATCACCTCAGAGCTGAGGGTCCCTCAACAGGCAACTGGAGGGTAATTCTGTTTTAAACAGCAATATGTCCTGTTTTGAGGGATAATACCTTGGTTTTTGTTTTTGTTTTTGTTTTTTAGAAATGTATCACCTCAAAATTTGGGCCAGGCTATGAACAGTCCCAGCATTGTGATGAACTTTTAATCTGATGATGATGATGATGGTATTTGAATAAAATAACTCTCTCTCTTTTTTTTTTTTCTTTTCCAAATTAATTTAATACTGGTGCTAATCTCCTTGATTAAGGATTTAATAAAAAAGTTTGTCTCTGGAGCTGATATGCACATCATGCTGTCTCCATGAGATTCTGTAATGTGAAAAAAGAGCTCTTGGGTCACTTACATGAATTAATTTTACTTAAGATAATTTTTGAAGTCTAAAATCAAGAACCAGTGTGTGTGTGGGGGGAATATTATGGCAAAATATATATCTTGGTAGATTATTTTATTTATTTAAAAGGTACCCTACAGAGCTTTTGTGCTGTTGTTGTGGATGGATAAGAATCCTGGGCCAATTTTAGCTCGCCCTGGCTAACTGAAGCCTTTGCTTTGCTTGCTGTATGGGATTGGTAAGTGCCTTAGTTGCTATTGGCATTCAGAGGAGCATCTGTGAGGGAGCTGATAGGATTTAAGGGACAAGTAAGGTGCAGCACAGCTGCAGAGTCTTCAGAAATGAATCTTAAGCGTAATAAGTCTTTGATTCAACAAAGAGTGAAGAAGTAATTTGTAGACAGACTTGAATAAAATATGAATTTAATTGCAAAATTTTTCAGTGATTGTTTTTCACTTGCAAACAACTGATGGGCACCATTTGGAGGTCAGAGTGTGACTTTTATTTGGCAGCTTGTTCGTGTACACTCGACTGGACTTACAGTCCAGTCATCACAGGGACTGCTGCCAACTTGACCTTGTTGGGGCTGGCAGTCTCCAAGTCAGCCCCATCTGTGAGATAGAAAAGGTTTGTGTGTCTCTCTGTGCTCATGGACACTTACTCTGCTCATCTTCAGTTTGCTGATATCTGACAGATGAGGTCCTGCAATTTTGTTTTCTTGGAAATGACCTTTTACTTCCTTTTTCTTCTATAGAGGTTCATTTACTTTTCATGATTCCTGGCAGTAAAGGGAAATTTAGAAGACTTGGTTCTCTAGATTCAAAACAACCCATGGTTTGGTATCTGAATCTATTCCAAAGCAAGAAAGATCTAACCTCCCCTTTGGATTTGGTCTGAATATTAAAAGAGTTTTCAGTCCAGGCAGAGAGAAATACTGTAAGAAGAGTTAATATAAACAAATTCCTACAACTGCAGCTTGCCCTGTTGTTCTGATGCAGGTATGGATTTTCTTACATAAATTTTCTTAGGTAATTAATGGCAGAGGCCTCCAGTATCAATAAAATTTTGTATTGTGTTGGTGTATTTATCAGCCAGCATGAAGTGCCAAGAAAACACGTTGATAATTTGTGATATTCCTGCTCCTGTTGTGCCATATATTGTACTTCTGTTGTTCTCGGGGACTTTGTCTAAAATGCTGTTCACTGTGAGTGAGGTTAGTGTAAACTGTCCTTAAAATTCAAGATGAGGAGTTTCAGCACCTCCAAATCCTGAATAGTTGCTTTTGTTACACACCACATGGTGAGAAATAGAGCCGAGCAATTGAATACAGGAAAGATCACCAAGGTCTTAGGGAAACAAATCCAAGAAAAAGCATGATGCTGAACAAGCACAAGCCTTTGCATTGAGCAGACACCAGAAACTCTACCTTCTGGGGGCAAATGGTGTTCTCTTTGACTGTTTTCTGCTTCTGCAGCAGATAACTACTTTAGCCAGGATGATTTCTTTTCTCTTCATTCAGTGTCTCCTGATTTTTGCCTGTTAACCTTTCACGCTTATACAAGGTTAGAGTTTCGAGGATGTTTTGCTTTTGCTACTGAAAGCTCTGGTCTGAGGAAAGTAGAGAATGTAGTTTCATCTGTTGCAGCTCCTCGGCTAATACAAACTGCTGCAGAGCCACTGAAATTGCAGGGCTGATTGATAATTTGCTTTTGTCTACCTCTTCTTTCTTGGGGGTGAGTTGTAGACATCAATACAATAATATATATATATTTTTTATTTTTTTTAATAGCATCCCCCTGCCATCTGATCTCTAAGCACACAGCAGAGTTTAATTATATAAACTTTGTGATAATGTGCCTCAGGTTCTCTCATTTGTTTCTCAGTGTCTGTAGACATACAATGACTTAGTGAAAATAGCAATAATTAAGCTAACTTTACCAATCTCAATATATTTTTGTAACTCATATGTGCCAGTTTATGCAGGATTTAGTCTATACCATCAAAGGGTATCTTATTTGACCTCATCACTCTCTTCAACTACCTGAAGGGAGGTTATAGCCAGGTGGGGGTTGGTCTCTTCTCCCAGGCAACCAACAATAGGACAAGAGGGCATGGGCTCAAGCTCTGCCAGGGGAGGTTTAGGTTAGATGTTAGGAAGAAATTCTTTACAGAAAGGGTAATCAGGCACTGGAACGGCCTGCCCAGAGAGGTGGTGGATTCACCATTCCTGGAGGTTTTTAAAAAGAGATTGGACGTGGCCCTTAGTGCCATGATATAGTAATTGGAGTTAGATCGGGGGTTGGACTTGATGATCTTGGAGGTCTTTTCCAACCCAATCTATTCTATGATTCAATGATTCTATTTTGATGGTAATTTGCTCATCTTCCTCAAGAACAGATAGCTATACTGTAACCTGATTTTTCAGAAATACTGGTTACCCAAATAATTTGTGAAGTCATTTGGGGTATGTGAGCTTAAGACTTCCAACTTCTGAGTCTTCCAAATTTCAGTCAATTCCAGAAAAAACAGTTTTGCTTTTACTGTGGCACTGGTAAATATTCAAGTGTTTAATCAAAATGCTTTGCACTGAGTAAAATGCAGCGTGGCATAAATGAGATCTTAAAGACCAAACCTGTCTGGAGTGAAAATACAGTTCTTCCCCTCTCCAGAGTGATGACACCATAAATTGAAAGAGACCCGAAATGTGCATCCAGGTCACACCTTCTTTAGTCCTCCTGTCTTCAGCTTGATCCAAATACTCTCCACTGTCTGCTTTGGGAATAGACCAGGCTCTAATTGTCACTTTAGTGAGAAAGTTGACCTCTTGACTGATTATTTTTCTTTTGCTGAATTAACTTTTCCTGTTTGATCTTGATCAAGTACGCTTTGGATGCCGCTGAAGTGGCTGTTGTACAAAGGGAACTTAGATTTAAAAAAACCCCAAAAAACCCCTGCAAAACCAAAATCAAACCAAACAAAAAAACCCCTCAAACCACCAAAACAAACAAAAGAAACCCCAAAAACCAACTACTAATATTTCTCTTGCACTTCCTTTTGATGTGCCCTGTAGGAACATTCTGGTGCAATCATGGGTGGAAGTCAGTAGAGTCTTCCTATTAGCCTAACCAAGGTCATCCAAAAAACATATAGAATTTTTCATGAAGCTTAATAAGGGTGAACTATATCTTCAGATACTTTTGTTTAATCTGTTCTATAGCAGATTGATAAAGTAATTGGCTATAAAGAGACTGAAATATTTCTTTGTCTATTCCAACCAACTTTTTTTTTATTTTTTCTCTGAAACTGAAGCATCCTAAGCTTTATTTTGTTGAAGCTTCACAGCATGAAAGGTCTTGGAGAACTTGCGTGTTAATGTATAGTTTTTAGAAATTAATATAATTTTGATTAATTATAAATTACCATTAAAAAAACAGTCTTAAGGAAAAAATAATATGAATAAAACACTTCTGTTGTGACTGTGTGACATCTGAATACTTTAGATAATATTGGTTTAATTGGGTGTTCCAAGAAACTCAGACCCATTTATTTCTTTTCTGAATCTTTATATCCAAGAAGGATATAGAGGTCACCCACTTCCTTGAATGTCTTCTCTTCAGCTAAATCACAAGCATTGTTCTTTTAAAAGAGCAAGTGCAATAATGAGATGCTGCCTTCTTCCTGAAGAAATTTGGAGCTGGGAGAGAAACTCTGTGGGGAAACCAAATGTATCCATCTAATATTTTATGAAGAATGATTTCTCCTGCAGGGTTACTATTTCATGTTTTTATTCTAACAGATCTTGTTAAACAATGAGGCAGGTAACTTTGTCCTTATTTTTAATGACTGATTTCAAAAAAGTGCTGCTGTTCATCAAGTTGAGTACTTAATTATTGTTCCCTAGGCCATTTACAAATATGCCCTGAAACAGTCTATCAGTGCAGTAATTAATTGAAGTCATTTTGTTATCTGGGGAAAATTTGAAGTAATTTTGTTGTCTAGAGAGAATTTCAGAAACTTTTCAAGATGTTCTCTGTTTTTATGAGTAGGCTCACAGGCAAGGAGTCCTGAACTTATGTTGGAGTTATTGTGTGTGACATATATATTTTATTTTTCCAGCTTTTAGATGGTCTTTCACCATTTCTAAAACTATATACCATTGTTCAATAGCTGATCCAAAGCCTGTATGTCAGACTTTCAACCAACCCATGACTTGGTGCTTCCTGCTGTGACTCAGAGAACCAAAAGAGCATCCACTTCAGTGATCAGCAGGCTGTGATGAAAGAATGAAGAGACAGTGATTTTTTTCTTTTAATAATGAACAAAAGTTGCTTCATTAAACCAACATCAGTACGAAAAAATATCTGTTCAAACAGGCAGTGCCTACCTGCTAAGTGATCAGCATCCTGAATAATGCTTTGTATTTGATGTATATTCCGCTTTTCATCAGGGTCTATGGGCTTTATGAAGTATTTATTAACTTCTTAGGTTCTCTCATTATGAAAATGCATTAACCTCCAGGCTGGAGTTCCTGGGTCATTACGTCACTTGCCAGTAGCAATAGAGAAAACAGAGAACTTTAAAAATCTTATTCTCCTCTTTTGTAATGTATAGAGATTCTGGTCATGCTTGGGTCCCCATTTTGCTGAGCAATGTACAACTACTTAACAGGAAGATAGTTTCTTTCCCAGATGTTATAATAAGATAAATATAAACTTAATAACAGGTGGAGGCAACAGATTGAGAGAGCACAAGTTAATGATGATACTGCTATAATTAAAGTTTTAACAGCGGTTATTTTACAGCAGCTGCTTAGTTGTCTAGGACAACCTATCCAGCTAAAGTAACAATGATCTAAGTGAGAATGTAGTTTCTAATAATAAAACAAACTCAAGAAGGCATTATAGTTACCATCTTGTCATTAATGCAAACTCCTCTTACCATTTCTTTGCACTCAGTAGTGATTTTGAACAATTACTGCACCTCTTCAAAATCTGGTTTAAAAGATGGTACTTGTGATGGTCTTGGAGCATCGTATGTGGTAGTGAGATGGGGGTTTGCTTCTAACTCATGTTACTTTTGACATGCAATTTTA
>NW_010329768.1:27595-28673 GCF_000700745.2 Antrostomus carolinensis
TAAATACTGAATTTTTAAAGAATTATCCATTGCAGGCCATGCTCTTAGAGTCTATCATTTTAAAAATTGACAGAGATACAAAGGGAATTCACATATCTGTGGAACCATGCTGAGTGAAATACCTACGAACAAGTGGAAGGTGAGGCTGAAAGACAGACATCTGTTTCATTTTTTTACAAGCTTGGAGATATGGTGCCTGATAGGGAAGAAAACTGAGCCCAACAATACAGCAACAAATGTCCCTACAAGTATATTCAAATACCTTAAATTTGGTCAGACTTCTTTACATGTTACTTATGAGGGATTATTTCAGATGTAAAATAACATCAGCCAGAGGAAGAAAGAAGGTTGCTGTGGTCATAAAAAAAGGAGAAGCTTCAAGGGAAGTACTCCCTTTGGAAGAGATTGCATTAACTAGATTTTCTTTCTGACCATGCAAAAGCCACAGTAATACTGTTTTACAATTTAAATTTTAAAATATTATTAATATTCAGGTGTGGGCAGCTCAGGCTGAGCACATGGGCTAAAGTAGGTGAGGTCCATAGTGCTCATTCACTGCTGTGGTGCTTTCTGCAGAAGTCTGGCAATAAAGTTATGACATATAGAATGTCATATTGTGTTATTTTAGTCATTACCCTCATTAAGATAGGGCTCTGAAGCCAATGTCTTTCCATTAAGAAGACAAGGAATTTCTCAGTATGAAATTCCTGTGTATGGAAAACCCAGTTTCAAATAAAATTTGGAAGTCTGTCCCCATCAGGAGGTCATTGCTTTAGTCTTCAACCAGCTGATTTGCATGTAGTAAATGATAGAGGTAAACATATCATTAATAATTGAAATATCATAGCTCTTAATAAAAGAGTGCCAACTCCTTGTACAGTGTAGGGGAGATAGAGTTGTAATGTGCATGCTCCTTAGTTTTTGCTTCAAAGAGGGGCTGCCATACACAGTTTAGTGTGGTGAGTTGGAGAAGCCCTTGGCAGCAGCCCATGCCAGCAGAGTCAGCAACTGTCCATTAATCATCATGGCCTGTTCAATCCTTGCAACTCTTCTGCGGTTTCAGTGCTCCGAGCTGTAC
>NW_010329769.1:0-1167 GCF_000700745.2 Antrostomus carolinensis
CGGTGCGACGGCTGCCAAGTCACGTGGAGGCATTTGCTGCCCGGACGGGTGTGTTTGTGTGGAGGGAGCAGTGGGGCATGGAGGCCCCGAGGTGGCTGAGGAAATAGCCGAGGGCAGGAAAATGACATTTTAAGGGGATTCTCCCTGTTTTGTTTTGTTTTTTTTTAAACTAAGGGAAGGGACAGAAGGGCTTGGGTCCCAGCAGTGGGTTCCCTGAGGAGGGCCAGCAAGGGAGTCCCGTCACGGGGCTGCTGTTTGCCATGGCACTGAGCCAGCACTGAAGGACAACACGGAGCATCCCAGGCACGAGGACCTGCCTCAGCCAGGAGCAGACGGGGGGGTCAGGTTGAAGCTCAGAAAGTGCCTGTGCAGTGTCAGGCCGGGTCCTGGCAGTGCTGTACCCCTGTGTGGGGGGATGACACCCACCTTGCTGTGATGGGCAGGGCTGGGAGCTCGGCAGGAGGAGGTGGTGGGATGGTGGGGTGATGGGAAGGGCTGGATGGTGGTGGGACATGGCAGCATCATGGCTATGTGAGGTGCCCAGGAACAGCCAGGGAAGGGACTGTGGCCCCCAGATAGGTGGGGAGCTGCAAAACCAAAGGTGTGCTGGCCAGACTGGAAAAGACAGAGGTGACACTAGGTGCTGACAGGGTCACAGCCCTCTGAGACTCCTCGTCACAACCAGCTGACACCCCATCGAGGTTGGTTTTGTTTGGGACACAGCCTCCAAAGTCCAGTGGACAGAAGAGCTCCCTGGGATAGTCTGGAAAGCACTGCTCCCCTGGGCAGTGTCCACAGCAGAGGGTCAGAGTGAAGGTCATTTCTGCTGCCAGTGGCCCAGGTAGCGAGACAGTGGCTGGACCCCAACCCCCGCAGCCAGCATCAGCCCTGCAACAAAAATGAGAAAGCACAGTAGCCCACATCTCCCCGAGCTGTGTCCGTAGCGAGACAGTGGCTGGACCCCAACCCCTGCAGCCAGCATCAGCACTGCAACAAAAATGAGAAAGCACAGTAGCCAACATCTCCCAGAGCTGTGTCCCCGTGCCACAGCTTCCCCAGCAAAGTCCCTGCCACCAAGCGAGGCCTGCTTTCCCCAAACGAAGCTCCTTTTTGTTATTTGTCAAGCCACCTCCAAGCTCATGACGTCTCTTCCTCAGCAACCCCAGG
>NW_010329769.1:1250-3779 GCF_000700745.2 Antrostomus carolinensis
TCCTGAAGCCCAAAAATGCCCCCTGAAGTGAGGGTGACTCATCCCACTATTCACTGGGGGCTCCCACCCACAGTCCAGCTGGGTCTGGGAACTGGAGGGATTATCTGGGATCAGCTGGTGGAGGGGATGGACACCCCCATCGCTTTAGGGGCAGCTCTCTGGCAGCACCATTGCTGCCTTTCTGTGCTTCCCCACTCTGCAAATAACATGTGCTTCTTCCTTCAAATCCACAGGCTTCCTTTAAACCTCGAAATGTTCCTGGGAGCTTTTACCCTTCCCTCTCTGCTCCAGCTGTGCCGAGCACAGGCTGGGCTCGGGTGCTGTTATCTGGCTGGTTAATAATGCAGCCGAATCCCCCTGGGTTTAATGAATAAATCCAGCCTATTTTCTCACGGAGACACTCCCACCATTGACAGCACCAGGGCTGAGTTGGTGGCAGCCTGATTTATAGCCAAAAACACCCAGGCCACGCCAGTCTCTTTTTCTCTCCTTGTTTTTTTTTGTGTTTTTTTTGTTTGTTTTTTTGTTTTTTGTTTTTGTTTTTGTTTTTGTTTTGTTTGGGGTTTTTTTGTTTGTTTGGTTGGTTTTTTTTAAAGAGCAAAACTTGGGGGCTGCAGGGGGATTGTCACAGAGGGAGGCCGAGACGGGCAGATGCTGCTGCAAATAAGGGGGCTTTGTGGGACCCAGAAGTTCAAGTTTCACACGGTAAATCGAGACTGGCAGCAGCACGAGGCCGGAGCAGAGCTGGGAAGCGTGGTCCCAAGCAGCTCCAAGGCTGATGTAAGAGCAGCCCCAGAGCTGTCTTGCTCACCACATACCTAATTTTCCCATATAAGGCCAAGGAGAGCAATAACTGTCCTGGCAAGCAGATCAATAAAAACAGATGGTGGGCTTACAATTAGAGATTAAGCACATACCAATCCAGAACAAACAGGCCATAAATCATATGTGAAGGAGAGTATTTATAGTTTAGATCACATTCCTTAATTAATTCAAAATGGCCCAGAAAAGAAAATAATACAAAACTGCTCTTTTCTGCTTTGTTCTTGCCTTGCTCTTGCAAAGCTGCATTCTTTTCTTGGGGGGGTGCAGGGGACGGGGCAGCCACAGGAAAGACGCCTGCAGGACGATCCAGCCAGGGCTGCTGGGGGAGGAAAGCAAAGGTTGAGGGTCTGGAAAGAGCTGCAGAGCAAGCGGTGAAGCAGGGCGAGTGCCTGGGGCTTGGCGGTGTGCAGGGAGAGGGCTGGAGCATGGCCAGGCACTGGATTCATCTGCACACCTCCAGGTTCATGGTCCACCTTCCCCCACGAGCACGTCACTAGGGCCATGTCCCCGGGGTGGGCTGGTGGGACAGGTCAATGGACCTGTGGGATGAAGAGGCAAGGGCTTCCCACATGTAGCAGCTCTGAGGGTGTTTCCATGGTGGGAGATGCTCCCAGGCCATGAGTTGGGATCTCCTGAAGGGCATCACAGTGGGATCTCCTGAAGGGCATCCATTAGCACAAGTCCAAAATGGGGTATTTGACCTTTATAGCAATGGCAGGCTGAGTGCTGCGTAGCTCCCCTGTGCCCAGAGAGGGATGTCCCCCTCCCTGCCTCCTCCTTGTCCCTTCTGCCCTCCACCCTCTCTCCCAGGGCACCTCCATCGTTCCAGCTCTTCTGCTCATCATAGTCCACCAGCTGACTCTACAGCAAACTCTCCACGTCTTTGCTGACAGGGTTAGTCTTCTGCCAGGTTCATGATTTGAATCAGCCTACAGAAGGATCTGGTGGGTCCCCATGCTGACCCATGCTGCCTTCAGCTGCATCCCAAAGTCCCACTGAGTGGCAGAAGAGCCCAGGACACTTGGCAGCAGGAGCGGAGCCCCATCCCCACCGCCTGCCCCCAGCCCAGGGAGAGCACAGCTGTTGACACCCTGAGGACACGGTGCAGAGGGAGCAACTCCCATCCTGCCTCAGGCAGGAGAGCAGAGAGCCAGGACAGCCATAAATATCAGCCATGCCCTTTGAAGCTTGTCCTTCCCTCCCTGCTTTCTGGAGCATGAAGGAGTGTTTATCTGATGGAGCTGGAGACCCTCCAGGACAAGGAGAAAAGGAGGGACTCAAAGCACAGCAGAGCAGGGAGCAACTGTTCATCCACCAGCCACCCCAGCACCACCAGCACCTCCCTCTCTCAGCATCCCCTTTGCCTTGTGAAATGGGAATTTGGGATAAAGGGGCTGTACTGACGAGCTGAAAACGGTCACTGGTTAACCCGGGGTGATTTGGGAAGAGAGCCTGGCCCTGGAGCAGTGGGACACGGTAGGAATCCACATTTGTTCACATGAAGTAACCCCATTAGCACTGCCCAGCCCAAGGACATCACCAGGGGTTGACCTCAGAGGACAAACGGGCCTTTCTCCAGCACAGCAGGTTGTGCAGAGTGAATCTGAACATCTCAGCCCCATTTCAA
Organism: Antrostomus carolinensis; assembly: GCF_000700745.2. Taxonomy (NCBI): domain Eukaryota; kingdom Metazoa; phylum Chordata; class Aves; order Caprimulgiformes; family Caprimulgidae; genus Antrostomus; species Antrostomus carolinensis. The sequence continues at coordinate 3,703 of NW_010329769.1, forward strand.
GTCCCCTGCTCAACAGGTCCATTTTAGCATCTCATGTGCAGCCTTTTCCCGCCTTTTCCACAAGCCAGGGCTGCTGG
>NW_010329769.1:3812-16520 GCF_000700745.2 Antrostomus carolinensis
CATGGCTCTGCAGATTGCCCCAGCCAGCACCACACCATTTGTTGTCTTGCCACAGCTCTGCATTTTGTGGGTTTGTGGGGGTGTTTGTGGGTTTGTGGGTTTGTGGGGGTGTTTGTGGGCTCAAAGACAGGAGAAGCGATCCCAGCCATGACGCACTGCACGTGACAGCGATCCTGCAGGCATTCCGTGACAAGCAAGGCTGATCAGCATGCGAAATAGCTTGTTAGCTGCCCGCTATCATAACCCATCTGTTGACAACCTCAGCTCACGTAATAAATCAGGACTTCAGCTCATGAGGCTCTAACAGCCCTCTGCAAACTGCTGCTGGGACGTTTACGGCAGCGCAGCTACTGTGCAGCGACATTCCAGACCCGCAGGAGCGGCGGGGTCAGGGCAGGCTGCGCGGGTGCCATTGGGTGCCATCGAGGTGACGTCCTCTCAGCTCTGCACTGCATCTCAGGGGGCTGTGGGGTGAAGAGAGTCCACCACAGAGCAGGCAGAGGATCCCCCAAGCAGGCAGAGGATCCCCAAAGCAGCAGTGCTGAGGGCTGTTTCATGGGCAGCCAAGATGCAAGGGCTGGGAGCTTTCCCAGGAACCATTTAATTTGCCAGCAAGGCTGTAACCCATGCACCACAGGCTCCATGTGCTGATATCACTTTCTGGGGCTTTCTTCCAGCAGAGATAAGAGCCATAATTGTCACTGTTGTCCTGATGCAGGCACCATTTGCTGCTTTGACTGCTTGCAGGACAGTTGACCTCTGACTGTCTCCAGCTCCCCCATCAGCCTGCCACCACTGCACTCATCTCTCACAAACAACTGCTCCAACAAATCACCTTTGCATATGAAATGCACTACAAGATGCCTTTGTTGAATTGAGGTGGGAGCAAATCTCCCCTTAAGACAACTCTCTGGGGAAATGGTTTAGTTTGGGTTTTTTTTTTTGGCTTCTACCAAACCTTTTACATTTTTGCCCCCAAACACCTTTTCATGCCCTGAACCGTATTTTCATCATTTCCATTCTTCTATTCAAAGCAAAAGGTACCTCGAAATATCTTTTGCAAAGCATTCACAAATGTTTAAACCGTCAGAGGAGATTCAAAGATACGAAGTTCTTGGAGCCTTGAAGCAAAAGCCACCCCTAGTTGTGCTTGGTGTGGTGCTTTGCCCCAGAGAGCCTCTGTCAGATGGTGCATTGTATAACAGGAAGGCGACACCACAGACAGTGTCCACAGGTTCGTAGGGTGTCACACTCTGCTGAGACCTGGCACAAGCACCCTGGGTGCAGCTGGATGTGAGGCAGGACGGACTGACAGGTGGACAATGCCCAGCCAGGTCTTTGCAAGCCCACAGCATCCCAGCCCATCCCTGCTGCCTGCAGAGGTGGCTGGCTGCAGGGTGAGGAGCTGTGGCAATCCCCTCCAGGCGATAATTAGCAATCGCCGGTGCTGGGGACGCAGATGAGGTGTGAAGCATTGCGGTTGTGTCTCCTCTCACATCCCTGGAGCCATCCAGGCCCTGGTGATGCCTCAGCTCTGGATCTGCTCCCTTCAAGCAGGTGAACATCTCTGTTTTCAGCCTCCTCCACCTCCACAGAAGTCCCCTGCTCTGGCTTTCACCCAGGCAAACTTTGCTGATGGAAATGCCACCCATCCCATCTTCATTAATCACAGCCTTTCTCCACTGCTTTGGGCACCTGCTGTTCGAAGGCTCAGCCAAACTTCCCCTGGGAACTTCTGTCGAGGAGGGGATGTCCTCTGGTGTGACAGCGCTGGGACAGGTCTCCAGACCGCAGCAGAGGAACCACCTCCCCGCAGGGCAGTTGCGTTGGTGTGAACCCTGCTGCAAAGCCCATCTCACAGCTATTTCCAGGCTGTGTTAATATGATGGACACCACGTCAGCCAACGCACGGGGATTAACCCAAAGCCCTTCAAATGAACCGTGCGAACTGCTGCGGTGGGGGGAGCAGGGAGCCAGCCCTCCCCGCCGGGCTGCCAGGGTCCTGTGGAGCTGGACGTGCTCTGTGGCACCTTGTGCTGCCTCACGCTCACGTGTCAGCTCCAGGCAGACCAGATATATCAAATATGTCCCAATCAACAGGAATCATAAGCTCATCCATGTTCAACAGACTTGCTGTTGGTGGCTGTCCACCTGCTCCTGGGGAGCAGCAGCTCCTATCTGTCTGCTTTCATCTGGTATTAAATCACTCCAGGAATCCTCCAGCAGTTAGTCAGCCTCCTCCTCCCTCCCGGAAAAAAAAAGCTGTTTTGTCAGTAAATGTGATAAAAATCTCCCCTTCATCTAGATTCAAGGAGAAGCTAATCAAAATATTTACACAATCCTCACGATACTGCACTCACCAGGGTTTGTGAGGTGTCCTGATTGCAGCCGGTCCCCCTCGAGCATCGCCCCAGCCCAGAGGAGGAAATCCCAGCCTGGCTGCTGTGGCCCTGGTGCCCATGGGCATCCCAGCTTGCCCCTGTGGCCACTTTCCTGGGCTCACTGTCCCCATCTCACCCTGTGCTACCAGCTGCAAGCAGCAGCTTCTGTCAAGCAGGCGAAAGCCTTGCGCATCCATGGGAGCGGGGCCAGGGAGGGTGTTCACTTGCTAATCTGGCTGGGTAGGAGCAATTAAAAGCAAAACACGTTAAAACCTGCAGTTCTGCACAACACTGGACAGGAGACAGCGTCTTGGATGAACCCTGGCTATGGTCTGCCCACCCGAGCACGGGCAGCACGGCGCTGAGCTGTCCATGCATCTGCAGATCTGCTTCCTCACTTCCCGAAGCCTGAGGCTCCCTGGCCCTGCTGAGCCCCTGCCCATCTCGCTCCAGGTGTGTGGACAACCAGCAGCTGGCACGCATCTAAGTGGATGTTGAAATTCTGCATTGCAGTGTCCTTTGGGTGTTTCCTCCACCTTTGTTCACACTGTGAGATTAGAGGGATGAAAAGAGCCACATCTGATGCCAACAGGCAGTGCTCCTCACATCCTTGCGCACCAACACCACTCCTAACAGTCAGCCACGGTCATATCAACTCTGGTAGCGCTGAGGGGACCTGCTTGTCCCCTCTGGGCCACCAGCCCTCCTGTGGTCCAGCAGCTCTCTGTCCATCCTGCTTCATCCCAAGATACCTAACAAACTCTCTGTCCATCTCAACTCATCCCATTGTACCTAATGGCTATCTGTCCATCCCACCTTGTCTTATCCAAACATTCAGCTACTCCCACTGGTTGTGTTTGTTGCCAAAGACCTTCCTGGATGAAATGCCTGATCTGGTGGCCCCTTCCTCTCAGATTTGTAGAAGGGCTTGGTAATTTTCTGCATCATCCATCTGAAGAAGTGAACGGGCTGCCTCCTGCAACAACTTCCAGATGGACATCTTTGTCCCCAGGTAGATATGATCAGACATGTTTTCATGAAGAAGGAGCAACTCTTGATTGAGATCAGACTGAGACCTTGGTTTGCTTTCCATGCCCCCCACGGCATTGGGTTCTGACAACACTCATCAGCAGACAGGAGCTGCCTTCACTGGTACCAGTGAGTGATTTCACTGTGCGGGCTGCAGCCTAGCTCCTCATTTTGCATCCATTTATGAAGCTGTGGTCATGAAGATGAGATGCTAAGGTTCTATTTCCACCTTTCACTGCAATTTGCCGTGTGTCCCAGGCCCTGCTTGGCCAGGTGAGCCACATCCACCAGCAATGCACTTCGTTTGCATCCTGAGTGGCTGTGCTGGATCTGGGAAGGCTGTTTTAGACATCTGAGAAAAAGGATCTAGAACAAGGTCATCGTTTTGTTTTGGTGGGGTTTTTTTCCAGGCAGTCTAAAGAAACATGTGCTACTTTGCTCCTGCAGATAAGCTTTTCCTGAACCATTGTTACAGGCTGTTTTCCTTGATGTGCTCTATTTTTGGCACAGGCCATAGCCCTAACATCCTTCCCTATCTCTATGTTCATTGGAGTCCTGTTTAAAATATTTCTGGCCTTTATCTTAGGCTTTCCAGTGCTGAAGCAACACTATATATCCTCTAGACCTTATTTTTGTCTTATGAATCATCACCCTTTCAACAAGACCCTACTGGGTATAAAGAGCCCCCGCTAAACAACAAACAGCGCTGGGGTAAGAACCTCGCAGCTCCCCGCAGTCTCCTCTCCAGCAGTAGCTCTGGCACTCAGTCCGCATCCTGCTGGAGTCCAGACCAGCGGTTTTGATCCAGCAGAGAAGTATTAGTTCAAGCTCTGGACTTTGCTCCCACACACTTTTATCAAATGGCTCTTGAAGTGCATTTGAATGCACTAAATCTCCTTCTGTTAACAGCCAGTTTGCAGATGGAAAAGGTATTTCTGTAGCCTTGTGGGGGCAGTTTGTCGGGCAGGTTTCACTTCCTGTAAAGACAGACCTGAAATATGCGTGCTGGTTTCTCCTCAGGGGAGTCTGGTGCTCCAGCACCACGTTGGTCTCTGAGTTCAACCTTGCTGTTGCAAAGATGGGTATTGGTGTCCTCCTGGGGTCTCCGGGATGGACTGCTTGGCCCTGCCCTGCAGGAGGACAAAAGGGGGTGTGAACTGGCCACAGAGAAATTCCTACTGGAAAGTTAAAGGGTGTTCCAGCTACTGGGACAGAGAGGGTGTGTCACGCACTGTAGGTCTCCATGGCCCAGGAGGTGCCCCCCAGTCTTGTATTCCTTTGCAGTTTTATGCTGGTCTCGTATCTCCTGGGGAAGGAGACACTGACCAAACTTTGTGGGCAGGTTGAACCTCATGCCTGTTGCATGTCTATGGATTCAAGCTGCTAGACTGGGGTCACAGTTCCTAACACCACTGACACTCACGGGTTTGCTGTATTCTTCTGTCATGGGTGGAGCTGCTACCATGCCCTCATCCTTATCTTTCACACCTCGTTGCAATAACTTCTCACTTAGGCACATTATTTCCATTATAGAAGTCTGTTGTCTTCATTTTCTGACTGAGTCCAGCAGCTCTGGCTGTTGAAGAGTGGCTCTGGCCCATGAATCGTGTTCCTCTAGTCTCTCCAAATCAAAACATCACCTGTGTAATACGAAATGCCCCAAACACCTTTATAAAGGGCTTTATTTTCCTGGGCTACCTCCCAGTGCTGCCTACGACCCAAATGGCAGTGAGGTCAGTGGATCCGAGAGAAGAACTCATTGCATGTGAGATCAATCCTGATTTCCCAAGCCCACCTTCCAGAGCTCTGCTAATGCACACAAAGTAAAAATATTTGGCCTGAGTCACCTCCCCCAGAATTTCTCCCCTGGAAAGCAGTGGAACTATTCCTCCTAGTAGTTGGGTATGTTGGGTCTGGGTGTGAGTGGAGAGTTGTGTCAGCTGCTTTCCCGCGGTGATCACTGCACACCTCCACCCTCGTGTGGGTGTCCAGAGCCATGTCCCACCTGGTTCTTCTCTTAGTGCCTCCTGTGGGGACAGACTGGGGCACCACTGGGCTCTTCTACCTCTGCACAGATCTGGGTGTTCCTCGGGTTGGACAAAGATGTCTTCAAACTCCATCTCTACAGCTCTAGCCCTCCAGCTAGCAGATGTGCTGCTATGCAATCTTTGCTCCTGGTACTTTCTGCCTGCTCCTGGGTACCACCCACCCTTACGATACCCTCAGCTGTATATTTTGCAGTTTTTATCTACCTTTCTGCTCAGATTGCTCAACTCCTCAGTGGGGAGGAGATCACTGACCTCGTTACCATGAAGGATTTCCTGAGCTGGAGGAACTGCTGCCTGTGCTCACACAGCCCTGAAAAGCAAAATGGTCCAGAGTAAATCCCAGGCATTTGTACCAGGTTCATTTGCGGTGTCCCAGGCAGCCCCAATTCAGAGATGGCAGAGCTTCCTGCCTTGGGTCTCCTCCCCTGTAGTCCCTGGGTTGACAGCCACCCCCAGGATGGCACAGCCCTGTCCATCTGGAGGGTTCAGTGTAGGGCAATCCCAGCTCTGGGATTTTTGCCCCAGTTTCTGTCACAGTTTGGTTTTGTGCTGGGGACTCAGTTTGCCTCCTTGCCAAACTGGATGACTGGCTCTCAGCCCCAGTCTGGTCTTTGCATCTTCTGCTTTAAATGTGTCTCTTTCCATCTCATTCACCTGCTGAGTGCAGGATACCAGAGGCTTCTCCAGCAGCTTTGAGTTACACAAAAGCCAGGAAGAGTGTCAAGTGCTGAAATCAGGCTGCCCCCACCTCTCCCATCCCATTGTCCTCCTTAGCCTGCATGTGCAGAGGGAAGCAGTGTTTAAACTCTCTCTCCACACTCATGGAGTTTCTCCTCCAGAGCCTTAACAGCTCTGCTCTTCTACTCCACGTGTTTTCTTAGCTCATTTGCTTCTCATCCCATGGGAGGCTCAGCAGCTTCAGAGCCCAGGGCTGTGGCAGGGACCTGCTGTGGTCCAATGGCTCTGCTCTGATGCATCAGTATGATGTAGAGAACCTCTCCAGCAGCTCTGGGCACCATTTCTCCGGCATGCAGTCCTGTGTGAGGAGGTGGGCAGTGTGTGTGGGCACATCTCCATCACAACCACAGCACGAGCAGGCTCATAGCACCCTGGGGCTCAGGTGTGCTGGCCTGGGGCTGGATGAGACCCCAGACCTGTTGGGAGCTGCACCCCATCAGCCCTTGCCTGGTCACCAACACAGATGTCCCTATAGTGTAACATGAGGGCCAAGTCAGCTCATCCAAAAACTCCTGGATACCCCACAACACTGTGGTCTGTCCCATCCAGTCACCTGGCTCAGACCCAACACCACCATGTCCCACAGAGCAGAGGGTACCAGCAGCACAGTCAGACCTTGCTCTGCACCTCTCAGGAGCATGGTGGATGGGCTGGACCTTCCCCAGCAGTATCTCTGCTCCTTGGCATCAGCACAGCCACCAGCGGGGCTACCCCCACAAGCAGCCTTTCCTCCCAGAAACGTCCCATGCTGGGACTCAGCTCAGATCCCAGAATAAACCCTTCCTGCCTGGTGATGAAATCACCCATCAAAGGCGCACAGCGATGCTCCCACCGTCAGCCAGACATCTGCTGTGGGCTTCAAGGGAAGGAGCTGGGAAAATAAACACGTCTTCCTGCACACGTCCCCGCTGCTGGGAGGATGCGGTCACAGAAACCAAACCTGTCCTCACTGCCACAGCTACGAGCAGGGCCAGCTCAGCTCCTGGGCCAGCAAATAACCATGTGTCCCTGGTCAGCAGGTTCACCTCCTGGGTAGGGACTTTGAGGGCCACAGGCAGAATCTGCTTTGCCTAATTTTGAACACACCTGAAGCAGCAGGTTGTCAAGGGATGGGGGGGAGCAGGATGGGGAGAGAGAGAAGAATTCCTGGGAAATCACGGGTGAGAACAGCTGGAAAATCACAGACCACAGGAAAATGACTGGGGGAGAGGGGAATGAGGGCAAAGGGGGCATAAGATTTGGTCCACCACTACATGGACTTATCTCCTGGCAAGGTTCAGGGCAAGGTAATGCCTCCTTTGGCACTGCTGCCAGCAGCACAGGGACCCCTCACATGGCCGCTGAGTACCACTGAGGTCACTGCACACTGGAGCCATTGTCACAGCAGCATCAGGAGGATGCTGAGTTTGACCAGCAAAGGCTCAGCCCCAGTGTCCGTTTCCAGGGCTGACCTGGCCAGGATGCTCTCCACCAGGATGCTGGAGAAGTGAGAGATAGCTGAGAGCAGAGGGACAAAACCAGCACTTGGCAAACTCCAGAAATAGAGAGAAAAACTCTTCCAGGAACTCACCTTCCGCAGCAAAACAGGGTTGCTAATCTCATCCTGGCATAGCCTTCCCACCCCAGCTCTGCCCGAAGGTCACCTAGCTCCTAGTGCCCAGGAAGGCCCATCATGTCCCATAACGTCTCTTTGCTCAAGGAAGAGTTTCAGCTCCTGGAAGACATGAGTTGGTTCCTTCTTAATGTATTACAACTTAACAAGCTTGGACAAAGCAGCTTCTAGTTTCCCCCTGGGGATTCAGCAACAGCTGAATTTATCACGTTCTGCATGTAGCAGCTTCCCTGGGCCTGACTCCTGCCCTGTGCTGAGTACTGGCCCCAAATGATGCTAAAAATGCTTCTCTCCCCCATGGTCACTGACCTGAGCATGACTCACTGAGCAAGGGGAGGACCACAGCATTTCACAGGGATTTTATCCCTTCAGCCAGGAACACCAAAGCTCTGTGCAAATATTCATCATCCCTCCAAGGCATGGAAACACCGCTGCCATTTTAGAGAAGGAGAAAATGAGTCAGAGGACAATGAAGGGACTTGTCCATGCTCATCCTGGAATGGGTCCAGCCAGCCCCGACATATGGGAATTGCGGGGGGCCCTCACTTCTGAGGTAGGAGACAAAACTGAAGGATTTTGCCACAATTCACCAAGGCTTTCCAGTAACGGGGCACTTCTAAAGAGGCAGACAGCAATGATCCAGTGGGGTTTTCAGGCCGGAGTTATCTCAAATCCCTGCCGTTCTTTCCAGGTATTTTTCTTGCTGACCCTGTACTTGTTTCAGAGCTCCCAGGATGCACCTGTGATGCACAGTGACATGCGCTAATTACTGACCTGGAACTGGTTATGTTTAGGATCATGAATTTATGCTGCAGGGTCCTTGCAACTGAACTGTAACAGCTCGATTAATCCTTTATTTATAGAGAAGCAAACGGAGGGGAAGAGGAGTCGGGACACTTGGGTTGAGTTCCTCACTCCTTAGCTCTGTCACTGACCCTAGACACGACTTGGCAGACGGCAGCAGGCCTGGTGGTGAGGATATTAAATGAGATTTAGGAGATCTGCATCCAGCTCCTGGCTTTTTCACAGATTCCCTGGTTGTTCCCAAGTAAGACACCTGCCCAAACCTAAACCCACACAGCAGCATTTCCAGGATCGAGGTGATCTCTCTTACCAGGGGTGAGGCCAATGCTCTGCCTTCCCAGCCTTAGGGTGAGTGTTTTGGCCGTGCCAGCACAGAGACCTCATGTCCAGCTGAGGAGCCTTGCTGCTGAGTCACCACATCCACCACAGATGGATGCCCTTTGGTTGAGCATCCCGTGCCCCAGCCATGGGAAGCAGAGCAGTGTTGAGTCGTTGGAGCTCTTTCAGGGCTACCAGGGTGGATATATGGCCACTTGGACTGGGAAATTCACAGTGCCCAAGCAGTGGTTGCTACTGGTGAGAAGGTCTTGGTCCTCTCCAGCTGCAAAACCACAGATCTGTGCGTGCACAGGAGTTCCCCAAGTCCCAGGCCGTGTTGGAGCTACAACATATAAGCAGATCAGCCATCAGGCTCATCCCACATTAAAGCTGCTGCAAGTAAAACCAGAAAATACAGTTCTCTTGCCAGCAACCAGCAAGGAAACAAGCCAAGCTGGATAGAAACCGGTCAGGTAGCACCGCTCGCCCAGGTTAGGCTGGGCTGGGAGCGAGGCAATGGGCAGGTTTAGGAAACACTTGTCAAGTTCCTTCTAGACACCTTCATTTGCATGCCTGAAAGTCACTTTGGAAGGCATTGGCTACAGACAAGGAGGATGGTGTGTGACCCCCCAGTCCTGGCCCCAGCAGAACTGGCTACACCTAATGGAGACAGGAAAAGTCAAGGTTTCTCCATCTGAGAGCTGTCACTGCTTGAGGTGGTGGCTACTCCAGAGGCTCAAAGGTGATGGAGGAGTGAGTTTGGCTTGTAGGGCTGCAGGATGAGGAACAGCAGGAAAAAGGAATCTCCTATGTGCTAGACAGGGACTGAGGGACTCATACAGACCCTGTCCTACAGGAGTGTTGGTGCAGATGGCATTACTTGCAGGGCCTGCTCAAGCACCACTTGGCTAGCAGATCTTTCCCCGTTTTGGTGGATGATTACTTGGCTTTAGTTATTTGCTCCTTCAGCTTCTCTCAACTGACTTCTGCATTAGGTAGTGATGCCACTGGAACCATTCAGCCTGGATTGGAGGTGGCTTAGGCATCTGGAGAACACAGAGATCCCCCTAAAAATGAATAGGATCTGCTGTTCACCACCTTCTTCACTGCAAAAGCCAAGAGCATTGGATGGAGCTAGCAGAAGTCAAATGTAAGTCAAATGAAGGTGATGTGGTTCATCCTGTGAGGGCTGGTAAAGCTAGAGAACACCTTGCCAAAAGAAGATGTGGCTGCAGAAGGCTTTAACGGATTCAAAGAGACACTGCATAAGTGCTTGAAAAAGAGGTCTGCTGAGATTTGCTAAACCAAGAAACGACATCAGGCTCAGAAAATCTTGCATGTCAACTGCAGCTGGAGGCAGGGAAAGTATCTAGGGAACAAGCTCTATCTGCTTATCCTAGTGTTGCTCCTCCCTGGTCACTTATGGCCACTGTTTCTATTGGATTTCTCCTGAGGGCTGGGTATCAGCCCCTCCAGCAACTCTGAAATCCTCCTCTCTTCCCTAAAGGGTGTCTTCAGAAAGAGAAAATCATGTGATTATGGGGGATGCCAAAGAAAGGGAGAAGTGAAATTAGCAAAACACTTAAACTGGGGACCTGATGTGGGACAGTCCAAGCTAAGTAGCCCCTGCAATACCTACCACCCTCAGAGGCTCTGAGATGGGAGAGGGATGGAAACAGCCTGCATAGACAGTGGGATTGCCTCACTGAGCTACCTTCTCCTGCCCCTGGGGATGGCCAGCTTGGCCAGGGCCAAGGAGGCAGAGAAGATGGTCCCACCATATTGTGGGAAGGTATAAATAATAAAAAAAAGATGGTCCCTCTAACAGGGAAGGTGTAAATAAGAAAGTAAGAAGAGCTGCCAGAACCTCAGCAAGAGGGTCTGGAGGAGCTAGGCCACTGCTGAGGACAAGAGATGGGCAAACCAGACATATGGTCTGAACCAGTGTAGCTTTCATGAGATAAAAATTATCCTTCTATCAGCAAAACCCACATGGTGGACCTGCCTTCTCTCAACTAAACACATGGCGAGATCATGTCAAAAAAAATTCCACACAACCTTCATGCATCCTCCTGGGGAGATGGGTGAGCAAGGACCACAGGCCAAGTGTCAGCAGCAGTATTCATTGCTGGGCCGGGAGGTGGGTGCCACCAACCACACAAGTCCACTTTTCTGCCACAGAGAGCTGTGAAGGGCTTAGCAGAGAGCAGGCTGGTGGTGGTGGTGCAAACCACTGTGTCCTGCACCAAAAACCTCCTGCACGGCAGCAGGGACCTCTGGCAGAGCATTTGCTGCAGTGCAGGTCCACCAAAGAGGGACTCCAGCATGAGCCCAAATGCTGGGTGAGTGTTGGATGTGGACTCTTTCATTCCTAATTTATTAGCCTGGTTTGTTAGTGTGTGACTGTGGCTAACGGGAACCACCCATGAAAACGACTCCTTCCTCCTTTAAAAGGGCTCCTCAAGAAACAGGAGGAGCTGTGACCTGTAATATATTACAGTAAAAAAAATGCCCATCTGGGCACAATCAGCCCCATGCAGCTCTCGTGGCTGGGAAGTGGGACCCGCTTGTCCCCACTCCCTGGGCAGGAGCAGAGGGAAGGACTTTGGGACAGTAAAGTTGGAGAAGGGGCCACTCTCAACCTTTGAGTTTGCAGAGCTTCCCCCGTACTGTCTGCCAGCCCCAGGACAAGCAAATGCAGCCGTGAAACTAAGTTTTAATCTTTTATTTCTCATTCAGCAGAAAATGAGGGCAAAGATCCCAGATTTCAGCAAAAGAAACCCCCCTCCACTGCCTTTCCCACAAGGCCATCTCTCTCACATTCTCTCAATCTCAATACCTCCCTGAGATGCAGGAGCTCAGCCTTCTTTTCCAGCTCTAATCTCTCCCTCTTATGTTGGTGGCACTAGATGCTCTTCCAGCTCTTTCCAGGGTCCCCCCACCAGGCCACTCCATGTCCCTGGGGTTAGCAGGATGGTGCAGGAGGCCAGTGGCACACTGAGCCAGGAGGCTCTCAAAGGTCCGGTGCAGGATGCATACAGAGGCATGGAGGACCTGAGCCAGGAGCCAAGTAGCTCAGGAGGGTTTCTGTTTCAACTCGTGTGATTGTTTCATTTCCTGGCGAGTTTTTTACAAAAATCTGAAACTCAGAACATTTTCTGTAAAAGGAACCAAAGGAAAATCATTCTGGGACAAAACTATTTCCAGTGGAAAAGCTTTTGCTCTGCTCTGGAAATTGGAGATATGGCACAGCTGGAGAGAACATGCCTGGTGGGAAGTAACAGAGCAAAGTGAGGAAGGTGAAAATATCCACATCCAGGTGAAAATATTCACATCCAGGGACCCCAGCTTCACCTCTGTGGTCATGTCCACAAAGCATACATCTTCCAGGCCAAGAGCTGTGGACAGCTGCAGAAGTCAGACTGGAGGGATGCTGGAACAAACGACGCTCCTCTGCCGTCCTCTCCCTACACAAACCCGGTGTCTCGGACTCCTGGCTGCCAGAGCTGGGAAGGCTCAAGAGCTGATTTCAAGGCCTGCAAATGAAATCAGGCCTGTTGAGTCACCCGTGGCTTGCCTGACAAATGATTCACATTTCAGACTTGGCTGCAAACTGTGGCTTCTGGGAAGGCGAAGACCTCTCATGGCTGTTAACCAAGGTGGGAAGTGCCAAGCCACCAAGGTGGAGAAGGAGGAATGGAACGGGAGGGAGAGAGAATCATTGACAGCCACAGTGGGACCATCAGGCTGCAGAGAAATGGCTACTCTGTGATATCCT
>NW_010329769.1:16588-19893 GCF_000700745.2 Antrostomus carolinensis
CCTGGCCAGGAGGAGGCCAATGATCTCACCAGAGCATGAGAGGTTCCTGGCTGGAGACCTTGATCATCAGCAGAGAACCTGGGCCAAGTTGAAGCCAGCTTGGCCTGGTGATGCTCAGGTCCCCATGGTAGGATCCCATCCCAGGAGCTGAGCACAGCTCAGAGATATCAGCTGGGGAGATGGGTGTATGGTTCATGGAGGGCCAAGCAGGAGAAGACTGGATGTAGCTCCTGACCAGTGGCCACCTGATGCCAGAGGAGGCTCAGGCATGGGTATCTGGGACCCCTTCTTGCCGGGGTGGTCTCTCTAACCACAAGTATTCAAATAATCATCATCTCAGGGTAAAAATAAACAAAGATATCTTCACTATCTGAGACTTTTGGCTTCACTCACTTCTCATTTTCCATCTGGTTTCTGCAAAGGGGGAGGAGACAGACCAACCTCTCTGCACGGTGCTGCTGTGGGGACTCAGGGCAGTCGGCATCACGGTTTCTCCTGGATGACCCTGGTGGTGTTGGTCAGCAGAGCACAGGATTCTCACAGCCTCAGGGTCTGTGTGAGCCCCAGGGTCATAGAAAGGTGGTGGCTGCCCACTGGGGAACCCCATCACCAGGGCTGGGTGTGCACTGGGCCATCTCCCAGCAGAGGCTTTTGGGGGCAGGAGAAGGACTGTGAGAAGCACCAGAACCACCTTGTCCTGGGCAGCGGTATCAGTCAGGTTGTTTTCAAGGCTGGACCTTGGGCAAATCCTGTCCCTCCCCAGCCTGAGCTGTCTCCCATCCTACTCAGGACCTCTATGAAGTCCTTTTGGCCAGTATGCAGAGAGCCTGCATGGGGCCTTATGGGGCTGCCCACAGGCAATGGGGGCAACGGTGAGGTGTGAGGTGGAGATTACATGGCACCCGCTCCTCCTCCTCCTCACACGCCCCTCTGCTCCCTGCAGTGGCTGTGTGTCTCCAGGATAGGTCTTGTATAGGACAGCTGGGTCTGCGCATCACCACCTCCTCCTCCTCCTCACAGTGACCCTCCAGCAGGTCCTCAGCAAGGATGGTCCCATCCCCAGCAGGTCTGGGGAAGCCGAGCTGCAGGCAGGGCTGCCTGCATTGCCAGCGAAGGGGTGGCTGCTCAGACTTGTCGAGAACCGTTTATCTCCAGCAGCTCCCTCAAAGGAGAAGCGATGCTGGGGCCGATAGGAAACCGCTGAGCGAGCAGGGGCAGGGCGCGGGGCAGGTAACGCTGCCGCAAGGATGGTCCCATCCCCAGCAGGTCTGGGGAAGCCGAGCTGCAGGCAGGGCTGCCTGCATTGCCAGCGAAGGGGTGGCTGCTCAGACTTGTCGAGAACCGTTTATCTCCAGCAGCTCCCTCAAAGGAGAAGCGATGCTGGGGCCGATAGGAAACCGCTGAGCGAGCAGGGGCAGGGCGCGGGGCAGGTAACGCTGCCGTGACTCAGCCCTGGGCTCACCCCATTGATTTTCCACCCAGGTTGCCCAGCTGAGTGCAGGGCAGTTACTACTGATGTGGGATTAGGGCAGGACTCGGCCCCACGGTCCCATCCTGGCGATTAAATGCCGTTTGGCTGCTGTGCTGGTGGGGCAGCCTTCCCACCGCCCCTGCCGATAGCACTGTGCATCCTCTGTCCTGACCAGGGTCCCAGGGTGGGAGCTGAACCATGCTAGAGAACACACACACGGGTACTTGCCTCCAGGGGCCTCTCAGGTTTCTCCCCTTTACCCCCCTGCCCTACAGTTATTACCAGGAAGCACGACTTCTTCAAGCAGCAGAGGCCAGATTTTCAGCCAGTGTAAAGTGACATCCCCCAGAGCCACCTTGGGAGCTGCCACTGCTTTACACGCTGCTTTACCACCACATGTGGTCCCTAGGCTGGTATTTCTGGTGGGCAGAAGAGCTCTGCACCACAGATCAGCAGCTTAAAAATATTTAAGGGACTTCTTCAGTACTGGGAAGGGAAGAGTTGGAGGCTGGGAGTCGGCCTGGCAGGCACCGGGAAAAGGTACAAGCAATGCAGAATTGTCCTCCTGCCAAGGAGTTCCCAGAAGGTGCAGGAGATGGGATGGTGCAGGAGATTGGATGATGCAGGAGAGATGCAGGAGAGCTCTGGCCATGGAACAAGTGGTCGGAGCGCTGGGTGGGGAGCTGTAGGATGCTCAGATACAGTTCAGATCTACATCCCAACAAGCTGCAGAGCATGTGTGTGTGTGAGAGGAAGAGATTTATGATTAAAACCGATCTTTTCAACGCTCCCTTGGCCTGGGATATCAGATGAGTTTGACTAGAAACAGAGAGCCCAAACTCTTGAGGCTGCTTTGGCAGGTGGAACACACACATGTTACATGCAGAAAATGGTTTTAAGCAGGAGTTATGGGGGAGCTCAGACATCAGTAGTTTGGAGTGAATAATATTACAAGGTCATTGCTATTAACCTAAACCCAAAAGTTATAAATCCAGGAAATTCGGAACTGAGGTTAAGGGTCAGGGAATTTCGGGCATGTCAGGAATGCAGAGATCAGGCACAAAACACTTGTAGTGAAACCAGAGAGGGGAGAGATGACATGCATCTTTAAAAGCGGGTTACACGGGGTGTATCCTTCCTCTGTGTCACTGCAGAGCAGAGGAAGCACCTCCAGCAAAGCAGAGAAAAGGAGTGTGTGTGGGGGGGTATATGATGGTGAATTAGGTTGCCCAGAGAAGCTGTGGCTGCTCCTCCCTGGAAGTGTTCTTGGCCAGGTTGGATGAGGCTTTGAGCAACCTGGTCTAGTGGAAGGTGTCCCTGCTGCTGGCAGGGGGGTTGGGACTGGATGAGCTTTAAGGTCCCTTCCAATCCAAACCAGTCTGGGATTCTATGAATTAACAAACACATTTGCACACAGCTCCCATGCGTGGTTTTCTGTGGTCCATCCTGCTGGCACATGTTCCTCCTGCTCCCCATGCGGTTTTTGGTTATTCTTAAGCAGGAGTGAGGATGTTTTAGAGAACCAGAGACCCAGAGGACTAAAAAAGGGAGGAAAGTTAATTTTTGTGCCTGTGAAGGGAAGGCTGGAAATGTGAACAACATGTCTGAGCTGGCAGAGCTGGAGATGGGTGCTCTGGGCCATGGAGTGGCTGGGTTGGCTTGAGGAGGACCCTGCTAGGACCAAACCACGTAGGTTCAGGCTGGCTGGATCCGTGCTCTTTGCCATAGACTTTTCAGCCAGCGATGCTGCCTGGCAAAGTGTTTCTGCTGCAAGGACACCTGTGGTTACAGCAGCACTGGTAGAGTGAGGACTGGCCCAGTAAAAGGCAGTGAG
>NW_010329769.1:19921-21182 GCF_000700745.2 Antrostomus carolinensis
CAATGTAGCCGTGTTGGAGAGGTTGGAGCAGTTGTGTGGGGTTGGCCAGTGCAGGAGCTGCCAGCCATGGGCCCTGCACTGACGGAGCAGAGGGAGGGTGCAGGTTCACAGCCTCCAGAGACATGGGGCAAGCAAAGGGGTTGGGGTGGGCGCATGGGAAAGCGAGGGTCTGCTGCTGGACTCCTGCTGAGCTGTTTGTGGGGCATTGCCAACACGTGTCAGTACCCCCAGAAGTGGTGCCAGGAGTGAAGGGCTCAGTCCAGACCGAAGATGTGACATCAGCCCCCTCAGGACAGCAGCTCCCCAATGCTGGTGGGAAGCACCAGCAAGCAGTGTGCCAGCAAAGGGGCTTTGCTCAGGGACACCTCCCCGCTTCCATCTATCACCCGCTGTTTGTGTCCAGCTGCTGCTACCAGTGGAGCACCCCATAGACACCTTCAGACTTCCCTGGTGACAGTTTGCTCCCTGGATGTATGAGCATTAACCCCTCCAGTGCTGGTGGCACCGTGCTGGCTCGGCAGGTGGGTGGGCGCAGAAGGGTTAAATCAGCAGAGCTGCAGTTAATCAGATTGGAATCCAGTTTAATTGCAGGTTTGCCTGTGATCCTTGATACCTGCTCTTACAAAGTGATGGAAAATGACAAATATTTATCCCCACTCTGGCAGCGGCCCTTTATCTTCCCACACTGTCATCAGGCTTTTCCAGCCCGGCTCTCAGCTTTCAGCTTTCGGGAGGAAGAGTGTAAGCAGCTACTATATAAGGGTAAAAGCTGGTTTGGGCAGCTGTCAGCTTTTGCATTCGCAGCATTCCTGGGAGGCGAGGCTGGGGGAGGAGATGTGAGACACCGAGGTAGCTCATGGGCACGCAGGTGCTGCCTAACCAGCTTCCTGGGGTCCCCATCACCCAGAGTCCCCACTGCCTGGTAGGAGGAGACCTCCTATTGTGGACAATCTCCTATTGTGGACACAATACTCCACATCTGGAATATTGTGTCCAGTTCTGGGCCCCACAGTTCAGGAAGGACAGGGAACTGCTGGAGAGAGTCCAGCACAGAGCCACCAAGATGATGAAGGGAGTGAAGCATCTCCCTGCTGAGGAAAGGCTGAGGGAGCTGGGGCTCTTTAGCTTGGAGAAGAGGAGACTGAGGGGTGACCTCATTAATGTTTATAAATATGTAAAGGGTGAATGTCAGGAGGATGGAGCCAGGCTCTTCTCAGTGATGCCCAATGGTAGGACAAGGAGCAATGGGTGTGAGCTGGAA
>NW_010329769.1:21210-25137 GCF_000700745.2 Antrostomus carolinensis
TCTTTACAGTGAGGGTGACAGAGCACTGGGACAGGCTGCCCAGGGAGGGTGTGGAGTCTCCTTCTCTGGAGACATTCAAGACCAGCCTGGACACCTTCCTGTGTGATCTCATTGAGGTTCCTGCTCTGGCAGGGGGTTGGACTGGATGATCTTTCGAGGTCCCTTCCAATCCCCGACATTCTGTGATTCTGTGATGCCCGTTCCAGGGAGCAGAGCAGGCAGCTTTGATGGGGCACAAAAAACTGGGGAGTGCCTGTTCCTCTGCTTAAGGAGAAGGTGTGAACCCTGTGTTAGGTGTGCGATAACTAACCTGCAGTTATCCTTGAGCTGGGGAAAGCTTTTCTCGCTGTTGCGCAGAGATGTGGGGTGGTGAATTGTGATGCTGCGTTGCCCCCACACCCCCTGCACTGGCCATACTGGGAGCACATGGGCAGGCAGAGAAAAACACCTTTGGGAAGGGACAGGCAGGGGAAAGCAAGGCAGGCAAGCAGCTGCAGCAGCCACACAGCATGCACGGCTTCAGATACGGTGACACTGGGATCATGGTGGTGACCTGGCTGATCCCTCACCAAACAAATCAGGATTTCTCCCAGAGGAGTTGCAGTGCTGAGAAGAGATGCAGCTCAGCCACAGTGTGCCCTGGGGGGCCATGGGGCTTCTTTACACCCCGTCTCATGGAGCTGGGGAGAGACTTTGGATAAGGACAGGGAGTGGCAGAACAAGGGGAATGCTTTTAAACTGGGAGAGGGGAGATTGAGATGAGATGTGAGGAAGAAATTCTTTGGTGTGAGGGTGGTGAGACACTGGCCCAGGTTGCCCAGAGAAGCTGTGGCTGCTCCTCCCTGGAAGTGTTCAAGGCCAGGTTGGACGAGGCTTTGAGCAACCTGGTCTAGTGGAAGGTGTCCCTGCTGCTGGCAGGGGGGTTGGAACTGGATGAGCTTTCAGGTCCCTTCCAACCCAAACCAGTCTGGGGTTCTATGACTCTATGACAGCCCTGTGATCACCAGCACATGGTGCTGAGCCTAGGAGTCCTAACGTCAAGGCAAGTGAAGAACTTAGACTGCTGCCACTCCCCAGCTTGCCTGAAAATCAACCTGGTTTCTCTTCAGCTGCCCAAAAATCAGGTGGTTGAGGGGCTATGCCCTGATCCCTCTGCAAAGCAGACACCCTCTGCCCTTCTCCTGACCCTGCTTGCTGGGGACACGGATGGTCGCAGGGTGAGCCACCATGCTGCTGAACGAGGTGCTCACGGGGCAGCTGGTCAGGCTTGGCTATACCAATCCCACCATGCAGCCCAGGCAGGGGTCCTCACGTGGACTGAGCTTAGGGGGCTGCTGGAAACCCGCTCTTTTGTAGCACTGTTAGCTGCCTCTTTTGGAAAATGTGGGTTGAGAACACGTGGTGAATGAAATGACCAACACCGAGATGTGTTCAGGCATCAGCACTCTATTGAAGCTTTGCACTGCTTATATATCCTTTTGTCCTCCCCACGCCCCAAGCATACGGAATTCTTTCACTTTTGATTTGATACCCCTTGTCACACACACTGCAAACACGCACCTAAACAATTGACATGACTGGATAATTCCACCTGTCCATGATCCATTCTTTTACTTCTGACTGGTTACTGATTATGGCACAGAAACCATCCTTATCTTGTCTCATACACATTCTTTCTTGTTATTCCATTTTGTTTTATTTTCATTTTATCTTCACTCAGGGTCAGGAATTAATTGCTCAAGGCTGAAGCCGCCTGCAGCTTCGGCTCTTAAAGCACCAACAGGAACATGGAGCTGTGAAACCATCTTCTGCTGAACAGGACCTGCCTTGGCCACTGCCAGTTTGTGGCTACATCAGGCTTTCCAGAAAAGGGTTGTTTCATCCCTCAAAAAAAGAAATACACAGGAGGATTTGAAATCTCTTCTTTCCCCACCAGATGCCTTCAAGTAAGTGCATTTTTAAACACTAGAAACAAGTAAATTGCATTCTGCCTCTTGGGTTTCGAGGGGTCCTTCAGCTATGAGAGCTCATCAGCCTTTCGCTGTTTATGGCTCACCTTGCTACCGTGGGTTGTGATATTACCCTGAGTGGGTTTGTCTCCCAGACATCCTGCAATATCTGAACTCCCGTCAAGCGCTGCCTTTCTTTCCTCCACAGCGCTCGAGGTTTGGAAAGCTGCCACCATCCTCTTTAAACGTTACCAGAAGGGCTGGCAGGAATTCAGCCCTAACTCATTACAGGTCCCACATACGTTCAGCTGGGGGTGAGGGCTGGCCTCTTTCGGGACCCTGACAGAAAATGGAAATTGAAATGGGAGGAGGGAGGGGAAAGAGCCTCATGGAAAAATAGAATTCCTGACAAGGATGTGTATATTTAACCCCACCACTGGCTGCATCTCCTGTTCAAATCGATAGCCCCTTCCCCTGCAGCACGGGCTGCTGCTGGTGAAAATGGCTCCAGTAACTGCACGGATGTGCTGATGACGTGGTTATCCCAGACATGCCCAGGCTGGGGATGGTGGGGGCTTTATACACCCTGAAACAGTGGATTTGCTCCATCCCCTCAGCTAATGCACCAGAGGTGAGAGTGTCCCCTGGGTGCGGTGGCCCTGGTATTTGTCACTGGTGACTCCTCATTTCCCTGCTGCAGGGTTGAAATTAGTGGATTTCCTTCAGCTTGAAGCTCTGCTCAGCCCTTCTGGGCAGTTTCATCTCCTCCAGTGTTCTTTGCACCGTGCAAAACCCATCATTGCTCAGCACTATTTAAACACAGTCCCTGTATGAGCATTCCCCCTCCATGCTCATTTCCACATGATTTTACATTGATAAATCCCTCAGCTCTCTGGCCTGGAGGCACAGCAGCACCCGCAGAGGCTGTTCAAGTAGAAAACAATACAAAAAAAGGAGTATTTTATTTTTCCCAGAAACAGGTTTAGTTTCCGCTTAGTGCTGAGATCTGTTGGTGATTGGATAACAACACACACATAAAATGACAACTAAGAAATAATAAATAAATAAACTAATGGCAAAAATTTGAGCTACTAAAAGAGATGTTCATTTCAATCCCTTTAAACCCCAGGGTGTAAATACATGCAGAGGAAGGAAGTCTCTGTTAAATATTCAGCACCAAGATCCTTCAGCAGAGGTAAGGGAGGCTGCAGCAGCTTCATCTCCACCTTGCCTTAAATTCATTTGCGGGGTAGGTTCATTAAACTGATGCGACTGGGCTGTGTGGCCTCTTCAATCAGGCTGTGGATGGTTCAGTGAAGGTGGTTGCAAGGGCTCCTTTGCTGATATGTGAATACCTGCAGCACGAGCTGCACCTGGTTCACTGAACCCAAGAGGGTTCATCCTTTAGCAAGAGCAGAGCTTCCTACGGTGCCTTCCAGCAAAGTCAAAGGCGAGCAAGGTTAACATCCAGGATAATTAATAGCCTGTTTGTTTGTTTTACAAACAGCCTTTTCATATGCTCAGACCAATCTCATCCATCTTAAACAGATGAGAAAAGGCGCAAGTCCAATTAAATACAAAATCATTTGCAAATCACCTTTATCTTCATCCTAAAGTCCTACCGAGCATCCTCACTATTGTGCTCAACCCTCTGTGTCTGCGAGCTGGGAGCAATTATCAAGGAGTGTGTGTTGGTCCCTGGTTTCTCCATGTCCCTGACATGGGCTGCATGACACCCATGTCACGGTGGGAGCAGGGAAATGCTCATGGGAACAGGGTGATGATCATGGGAACGGGGAGATGATCACAGGAACAGGGAGACAACCATGGAAATGGCGCAATGGTTAGAGGAATGGGGAGATGACCATAGGAACAGGTCTTATGCTCATGATTCCATTTTGGAAATACCCTGCTTATCATGATGCTCTGCCCTTCCAGGACTCAATGTCACGGAATCACAGAATCACAGAATGTTGGG
>NW_010329770.1:0-7939 GCF_000700745.2 Antrostomus carolinensis
CCAATTTGAGGTTTTGCTAATTACTACACTTTCCCCTCCACACCCTTTCCCCAGTCCTTTGCACCTACAGGGTGCAAAGAACACGGGCAGGTTGGAAATGTCCTTCATCTTCCAGTAACAACTGAAAACATCAGTATATTATCAACATTTTTCTCATAACAAATCCCACACTGAAACCAAAACACAGCTATTCTAGCTACTAAGAAGAAAATTAACCCTGTCCTAGCAAAACCAGCACAGGAGGGAAGATGAGGGTTGGACCCTTCCAGGAACACAAAGGGGTCCAAGGGGCTAGGCTCATGCTCACCGTCCCTCTGTTCAAGCTTTGCTAGCATATAAAGTTGAGGAAGAAAGATCTTCCTGGCTAATGTTTTCATGAGATCTGGGCAGTGAGCTGGTGTTGGAGGAACACTGATAGTCCCGTTCCCCAGAGGGAAACTGCAGAATGGGGAGGAAAAAAAAAAGAGTGCCAGCTTTTGGAGCAGAGAGATGGAGGCACAACTGGGTAGAGGGCTGGCCAGGAGGCACTGCAGGATTCCTTCTCAGCAAACTGAGCTTGAGATCTTCAGATACTCTCCAAATGAAACTGGGCAAGGATCCTAAACTTGAAATAACCAGAAATGACCTGCTGACCCAGAGCCAAAGGGAACCAAACTTCTCCTGGTTCTATGGGACTCACCCTCATGACTGCTGGGAACAAGCAGATGTTGCTCAGGGAATTCACCTGTGCTCTTTCAAACTGCTTCCTGGGTTGATGAAACCTTTTGGCTGGGTCACAATGCCTGGCTGGAACTTAGGTAGTGCTGCTGGCTTCATTTAAGCTGTCCTCCTTGATCCTGAGTGATCCAAGCCAGAAGTTAGACTTGCAACTAAGCCCCCTGTGTTTGGATTCCATTAGACAGTGCACAAGTCTCTTGTGAAGTCTCTCCTGATTTTGGATGACCTAATTTTGTGCCATATCCCAGTTTACTTGCCATGTTCACAGGCACGTTCCTTTTGTCCTGTGGGCCTTCCTCTTTTTTGGAGTGATCAGTTCCAGTCCAGTCCCAAGAAAGCTTTTTGGAGAGATCAGATCCCCTGGCTATCCCAAGCCATATCCCAACAATAACATCAGCAGCTGGGATATCCACGTCCCGAAAGGCTATGTGGTGAAGCTGACCTTCAGATACTTTGACCTGGAGCCATCTGAGTCCTGCTTCTATGACTATGTTAAGGTATGTGCATAGATATCTGGGCCCAGGGGGTGGCTGGAGATGGGAATCTAGTGGCCACCACATGCAGTGGCTATTCATTCACCAGGCCTCCTCTCTTGCTTGCCACAAAGGAAAGGGAAGGAGTTAAAGATAGAAATGGGTGGAGCAGGTACTGGCAGCTCATGGTTGGGTAATAGGATGCCCCAGCAGGCTGAATCTTACAGGCTACACTGATTTCCCCTTAACTCTGACAGATCAAAGCAGACAAGAAGAACTTGGGCCGATACTGTGGCCAGCTTGGGTCAACCACAGGCAATCACCCAGGAAGAAAGGAATTTCTGTCTAAGGGGAACAGGATGCAACTGGAGTTTCACTCTGATTTATCCAATGAAGACAATGGCACAGTGATTCCCTACAGGGGCTTCCTGGCCTATTACCAAGCTGTGGGTGAGTAGGCAATGCCCTCAGCCTGCAGAAAGAAGCCTGTGTGGCTCCAACCAATTTTCCTCCTTGTCAGGGAAATAAAGAAAATCTATAAGCAAGGATATGGATCTCTATGTACTTTCAGTGTACAGCAGAGAGGTTTAACACTTACCTTCCCTTGTCCTTGCATTTCCTATGTCTTCAGATCGTGATGAATGTGGCCCTAACAATGCTGCTGAGACAGATGAAAGGCCTCAGTGCCAGCACTTCTGCCACAATTATGTGGGTGGCTACTTCTGTTCTTGCCGGACTGGCTACCGGCTTCAGAGTGACCACCACTCCTGCAAAGGTACGTTGACATTTTGAAAGATTAGAGGGTTCCAGGGAAGGAGCCCTTCAGCCAGGAAGGGTGAGAGAAGTGGCTTAGGGAGCAGCTGACAGGGCTGCAGAAGACACAGCTCTGCAATGTGACCTCTATTTTCTTCCTCTACACCAGTGGAGTGCAGCAATGAGTTGTTCACAGAGGCATCTGGGTACCTGAGCAGCCCTGAGTACCCCCAGCCCTATCCTGAAGACCTCCGGTGTAACTACAGCATCCGTCTGCAAAAGGGCCTGTCTGTCATCCTCAAGTTCTTGGAACCCTTTGAGATTGACGAACACCAGCAAGTCCACTGTCCTTATGACCAGCTCAAGGTACTGGAGATGAGCAAAGTCTGTTTCCAATCCTGCAGCAAAACCTGGGCAGGAATTGTGGGGACATCACTATTCAGATGAGAAATATGGGATCAGTACAAGGAGAATGCCCCAGCATGAAGGACTGAGCTCTCCTCTTGCACTGAGCTCTCCTCAGTGTGCTTGATTACCATTGTCCTAAGGTCAGAGGCTCTGGGTCACAGGCCAAAAACCCCATCCTTCTTCCAGTTTTATCTCCCTTTGATTTAATCTCAGGATTTGAAGGTGTCGATAGCTCTGATTCCCACAATAAGGGAGAAGCAGAGCTTGTGCTAGGTCAGCCCTTTGTTCTGATCTCTCAGAACAGATATCAGCAAAGATGGGTCAGACAACCAGCCCTATCCACCATCATAGGCACTCTTGCAAACTTGGTCTGGATTGAAATACAGATACCAGGGCAGAGAGGCATGTGTGTTTCTGTCCCCATGACACATTTTCCTCATCAGATCCAAGCAGGAGGGAGAGAGATTGGTGAATTCTGTGGCAAGGAGTCACCCGGCAGCATTGAAACCAACAGCAATGAGGTGGACATACTCTTCCTCACGGATGAGTCAGGGTTCAGCCGTGGCTGGAAGATCCACTACACCTCAGAGAGTAAGACATTTCTTCCCCAGAGGCTACTACAGCCTATCTACACCATTTGTTAATACCAACTTACTTTGTCACGTTCTCTAACAGAAATACGGTGCCCACAGCCTGTCCCACGGGATCAGTTTACCATCATCAGGGACCTGCAGCCTGTGTATCAATTTCAGGACTATTTTGTTGTCAACTGCAAGACTGGGTACAATCTGATGAAGGTGAGATCCCTTCTCCGCTCCCTTCAGCCATATTCTGGCTTCTCTTCAGTTTGTGTAAGTCTTTCACCTTTCAGTAAAACTTTCTTTGGAGATTTCACTCCTGGTATCCTCTTGCAATTTCTGTTTCTTCTTGCTTCTGTTGGCTTTCTTCCAGTGTTTTCTCCTTTCCTATCTCCCTTCCTCATGCAGTTACTGCTTCACGATGCCCTGGTAGAAGATGAGAAAAAAAGATCCTAGGAAACATTAGTAAACAAGAATATCTCTTTGGAAGGATATGAAATCAGACTTGAAGCAGAAGATGTGACCTGCCTCCCTTGCCATCCTATTGCCAGGACTGGGTCACACCCCAGGCTTGTCGCGGTTTTATGGTTGGTGGCTGCTGATATCTTGGCTTGCTATGAAGACTTTGTAGCCTGTGGCAAACACAGGATGGAGAGAAGGCAGCAAAGGGGGAGGACAGCAACCGGAACAGACTGCAGAGGGGCAGCTATTGGACAGCAGTGAAAAGATAGACAGATGAGAGAATAATATTTTAATGTGGGGAAGGGAATGTAAGGCTCTGTACAACCAACAGTGCTGCTTTTCTCTCCCACACAGGGCAACCAAAAGCTACTGTCCTTCACGGCTGTCTGCCAGGCTGATGGGACGTGGCATCAACCCATGCCCCACTGTGAGAGTGAGTGATCTGAGAATGGGGATTTTGGCCCCTGCCATGGCTTTGCTCCTCCAAGAACATGGGGAGTTCAGCTTCCATGACTCAGTTTGTCTGTGGCCGTAGACTCATGGATAAGCTGGTTTGAAGGACCTGTGTAGGTCCACTGTTGACTTTCGTTACATTTTTCCACTTGCAAAAACTTGAATGTTTTTCCTCCCTTACAAAAATGCATAAAATATCACTAAAAAGTTGCTATAATGTTGTAACATCTAAAAGCAAAAGATCCTAGTTCAGGATCCATTTTGGAACAACCTCTCTCTGCCCACTGTACTGTTCCTCTCCATCCGTCACATCATGGCCACAATCCGAGTCAAGCCTAAACCCACAAGCAGCAAGGCTATCTTTAATTCACCTCGTTTTGTTTATTTTTTTTCCCTTTTTCATAGTTGTGAACTGTGGCAACCCTACAGACCTGACCAATGGGGCATTCAGCTATGTTAACAATCATGCAAACACCTACCAGTCAGTGATCACATACCGATGCAATGAGCCCTATTATCACATCGTCACTGGAACAGGCGGTGGTGAGTCCTAATCCCATACAGACATTGAAACTTGTCAATGAAAAGCCATTTCAGATTTCCAATTAGAATTGTCTCTGCTCCCCCAGCTTAGGGCTTGTGCTTTCCTCTTGTGAAGGCTCTCCAATCTTTCCTTGTCTCAGCCTATTCCCACCTCTTCACTCCCAGATCCCATCACATTCCTCCACGCTCTCCTTAACTTTTGCAGAAGGTCTTACTCTCTCATCCGTGGTCATGATTTGTTCTTCTCTAGTGGATTTCATTCTTTCACTGAAATTTGAGGCTTAGTGTCTGGGAATCACCAAAATTCTGAAACCTCGTCACACCAGTCCAAGTTACTACAGATGCAAATAAATAAACTCCTGCTCCACTCCAGTGTAACTCTGTATACATCTTTGGCATATTGTCCAGCAGCAGAGACATCTAAGGGCTAAATAATATACATGCAGAAAAATCTATTTCTATGTTGCAGGTCAGAAAAATTAAGGCAACATTCCAAACCATTCACATGCCTTCTCTTTGCAGCTGAGACATGTTTTGATGACACAGGAGCTTTGGTTACAAGAACAGCATAAGGAGTTTATTATTTCCTTGTTTTGACTGCTCATTTAGCCTCAAAAAAAAAAAAAAATTCATAAGCTGAATCAGTTCCTGGATAGGGTGGCCAGCACGGACCCACAGTTGTGCAGAATTCCTGAGAGAGGTGACATGCCAGCACTGGGGCCAGGAGCAAGCAGCTAAGGAGTTCTTTAGTTGGTACTAATGTTGGATTTGATTACTCTTGCATCTGAGTTTAACTCCTTCCTAAAGAGTCAGGGCTCAATCTCATCAGCAAAAAAAATCAGGAACAAGTAAATATCAGCACCAGCCAAATTCTGATGGGGAGTGATTGTGTTTTAGTCAATTTTGAAAGAGAACAGCAAACAGTTTCTTGGAAGCATTTAGTACGGTAACAACTGTGTGAGAGAAACTGTATATAAAGTATTTTTAGCCACCAGCACAAACTTTCTAAGAAAAGCAGGAATGTTGGAGGTAGTGGAGGTTGTGTTGAGAGGTGACACACGAGTTAGCTGACCTGCAGTATAGCCTCAGAGGTTGATGGTGAGCATGTACAGTAACTGACTCTTCTTTTTCCTCTTTCTGGAACAAACCACCTTGCAAACTACACAAACCAGAAACTTGAATCTAAAATCCATGTTTTTGCATGTTCTCTCCCTTCTTTGGGCCAAATACGGTCAAATAGGGCTCTGTAAGCATGTGGACTGGGTAAAGTTAAGACCACTCAGAAGGCTCTTCAGGCTTTTTTCTTCCACAGAAGCAGTGCCTGAACTTTACTGGTCACCTGGAACTGAGGTGCTTCAAGATGGACATGCTATCCCAAATGGATAGATACCAGACTGTACCACAGGTGGCTTTCTCTAGGAAAAGGTGCCTTTGGGAGGGAAGGGCTGTGAGTGCAGCATGTGGGACACCAAGGAGAGAGGAATCTCTTGAAAATATTCTAGTCTAGCCTAGTCTAGTCTAGTCTAGTCCACTCTATTCTTTCTTCCCATCCCATGCTTGCAGGCCTGAATCTCATTCACTTCCATCTACAGACAGATTCACCTGCTCTCCTGAGGGAACCTGGGTGGATCAAGATGGCCAGGTGAGGATTCCTGCCTGCTTGCCAGGTCAGTAAAAAACTCTGACTTTGTCTGATGTTCACCAATTCATGCTTACAATCAGTACAAAGCTGGGACAACGTGCAGGGAGGGGGGTGAGGGTAATGGTGTCAGTGAGGGAGGACAGGGAAATCCATCCAGGAAGGCAAAAATAAGGTGAAATCAAACAGTGGTGGTGCAGGAAGGAGAGAGACAAGCCAGGGCAACAGAGGGTGTCATGATCTTGCATTTCTCTGCAGTGTGTGGGAAGCCGGTGAATCCTGTTGCTGAAGTCCAGCGGATCTTGGGCGGCAGGTCAGCAGGGAGAGGCAGTTTCCCGTGGCAGGCTCTGACTGCCATCCATGGACGAGGGGGTGGTGCGCTCCTGGGCGATCGCTGGATCCTGACTGCTGCCCACGCCATCCTCCCCAAAGGAGCAGGAGGGAACAATGTAAACCTGGACCAGCTGGCAGAGGAGGCTAACATTTTCCTCGGCCACACCAAGGTAGAAGAGCTCCACAAGCTGGGTAACCACCCGGTACGTAGGATCTTTATCCATCCAGATTACAACCCTAAAGATGAGTACAACTTCAATGGGGACATAGCCCTGCTGGAGCTGAAACACCCAGTCACCCTCGGCCCTACGCTACTGCCCATCTGTCTCCCAGATGCTACCAACACCACGTTCTACATGGATGGGCGCGTGGGCTACGTGAGTGGCTTTGGTGTGGAAAAAAACTTTGTTTCAAATGATTTGAAATATGTGAGCCTACCAGCGGTCGCTCGAGAGAAGTGTCAGAGTTGGCTGGACAGTAAGAAGGGACATTTACCTATTGTTTTCTCTGAGAACATGTTCTGTGCTGGCTTCCTCACAGTCAAACAGGATACCTGCCAGGGGGATAGCGGGAGTGTCTTCACAGTGTTAGACACAGAAAGTGGTCGCTGGGTGGCTACCGGTATTGTTTCTTGGGGTATCGGCTGTGCTGAAGGTTATGGCTTCTACACCAAGATCCTCAACTATTTGGATTGGATCAAAGGGATAGTAAGGGAAGACAGGCTCTAAATGTTGCTGTCCTACTACCTGAAGAATCAGGTATAAGAGACAAATCTGAACACTTAAGCATAAAAAAAGAAGAAATTTATAGCATATAAATTTCCAGACACAGCAAATCATGTCTAAAGCTTTTGATGGTGTTCCAAGGGCTTTTCAAACATGCAGTCCATGTAACCTTCACCATGAGCACTTCTGAAAGCCACCGTATCGTTTGATGAATTCTTGGTGGTACCATCAAAACTTACCAAAGCTGCTGTACCATTGGCAGCTTGTGGGACACCTTTGTGGACATTCTGGTTCTTCCAAATCTTATTATTGGATGAAGCCTGATTAACATCAGGAAGTCTCATGACAGCAAATGTGTTATTTTTTGAAGTGCTGACAATATAATCAGACTACTGCAGTCTGCTTTTGTACTCTACTTTGTGGGAAGCTTGCAGGGCAACAGACTTTCTTGAAGGATGTGGTACTTGTGCTGAGTACAGTGTGCATATGCCCATTGGCATCAGTGAGATTCTATGAATATTAAAATCATTGCTGGAGGAACCAGGTGTGTTATGTTTTTCTGACTTTGTTTTTACAACTACTAAATATTCCCCATCACTGAAAGCAACTTACGGACCTTTACCTACCGCTAAAGCATTTCGAGTTGTGCAATGGCATGTGGCAGTTGCTCACCTGTCATAAAACTGTCATTAGTTTACCCAGTCTGAAACTCCACGTGCCTTCAAGGGAGGCAAAAATAAGTTATTCAGAGAGCAAGTAAGTAGTCATGTGACCATGCTTGCCTGAGTGGCTTTGTGGTGATAGAAGCTGAGGAAATCATAGACTCACCTGTTTGGAAAAGACCTTTGAGATCAT
>NW_010329771.1:0-4056 GCF_000700745.2 Antrostomus carolinensis
GTGACCAAAACAGTGTTGATAACACACTGATATTTTAGCTATTCCTGAACTATGCTTGCACAGCATCAAGGCCTTTTCTGTTTTTCATACTGCCCTGCCAGCGAGTAGGCTGGGGGTGCAGAAGAATTTGGGGACACAGCTGGGACAGCCAACCCCAAGTGACCAAAGGGATATTCCATACCATATGACATCACGCTCAGCAATACAAGCTGGTGGGAAGAGGAGGAAGGGAGGACGATGATTTGAGTTATGGCAATTGTCATCCCAAGTAACAGTTACACACAGTGAATCCCTGCTTTTCTGGAAATGGCTGAACATCTACCTACTGATGGAAAATAGTGAATTAATTCCTTATTTTGCTTTGCCTACACATGCAGCTTTGCATTACCTCTTAAACTGTCTATCTCAAGTGATGAACTTTCTCATTCTCACCCTTCTGATTCTCTACCCCATCTGCCTGGGGGAGAGGGAGCAGCTATGTGGTGCTCAGCTGCCTACTGCAGTTAAACCGCAACAACTACCCAGAAGCAGAAGACTAGTGTTCAATCTTGAACCTTCACAGAAGTGTCTAATCATCCCTCACAAACATGGTAACCTATGCAATACTTACATTGAGTGAAGGGTGGCAGCAGCACTGCATGCAGTCTGCCAAATGCAGTTTTAAAATGCATCAGAATGAACCAAGTTACCATAAGAAATGTAGTCATAAGGTGTCATAAGGTTTGGTTCGGTTTCAGATCTGAAATAGGAGAAAAGCTCCAAAATACAGGTCAAATCATAAGGAAGATTATTGACTTTTCCCCACGATATCAAATAATAAGAAATACATATGACAAGTTACCCCCAAAGTTCTGTTCAACTCAATCATATGTTTTATTTTTGGTATTTTATATATTTGAAAATGAAGCGCAACATCAATATATTGCTTCAAAATTAAATAAGTCCCTCATATTTTCAAAACATTTCCTTTATTGAATTCTTTTTGGATGAAGCTGCATGTCAGTAAAACAAAGTAATTGCCTGAAAAAAACTGATCAGCTCTTATCAAACACCCTGTTATATTCTGTATTTGTTTACATTTTAGCACTGTAAGCATTTAAGCACTGGGACATCTAGAGTTTTAGAGAAAGCAGTATGTGTTCTCTAAAGCAGACCTAGAATATTCATACAGACACTATACTACTGCAACTACTCTATCACATAAATTACATATGACAACCTGGACTAACTCAGCAAACAATCCTTTCTTGAGCTGTCTGCTGGCACATTGCTAATTAACAATTAATTGCCTTCAACAAGATTCCTGCAGAGCAGATGATGTGATACTGCAGATGTTTCAGCCAAGTCCCATTTCTGTGCACTGTTGAAAAGTACCTAAAGATTTCTTACTGCTCTGCTTTTTGTCACTGTATTTTTAATCAGAAATATATTCCTTTTGTTAAGGTTTTGTTTTGTTTTGTTTTTAAGATGTTGGAATATTTGAGTACTCAAGAAACTCCTTTTACTACCATAATTTTAAAGCTGTTAAAAATCAGCTGTCAATTGACATCAAGCCAACACCTGTAGATTTATATTCTGTGATTGGGTCAAAAATCAAACTTAGCTGGTACACCAGAAAAAAACATTGTTGTAAAACCTCACCCCACTACGCCCAGCAATAGCAACACCTCCGTGTTTTAAGAGGCAAAATATAGAATATTCTCAAATGTTATGATACTCACTTAATGAAAAGTCCAGCTATATGCCAGTCCTGGCATGTGATCACCTTTGTCTTTCACAGCTAGAAGAGGGAGTAGCTCTTAGAGTCTAATCTAATCCACTGGAAATGTGAGCGCAGAAGATACAAGAACACCAGATTATACATAATTTAATATCTGCTGGACAATTATTTTCCCCAACGACTTGTTAAAAGTGAGCAAAGAGAATCAATGACAGAAGAACTATGCAGGAGGAAGGCATACATCACAGTTACACGCACAAAGCTCCGTGTTTAGAGGAATGAAGAGCAGTCGGTAGATTCCTACTTTGCTGGCACAGATTTCAGAACCCTGATGGGTGTGGTGGAGGAGCAAGAGAAGACACGTGTGAATTGCTGCTGCACTCTTTCAGAAATGGATGGCATCTATTTGGGGGTTACAATTCAAGCACAGAAGACAAAATGAGCAGATGCCTGTGAGTAGGGAAAAAGCTTTCCAGAAGCTTTTACAAAAGTCAGGAGTGTTATTTTATCATTATGTTTAAAGCAGAGAAGTGAAGAATATTAGTCAGAAAAGCTCTAGGTACAATACATGTTTTCATACAGGCAGAGACAGTTTCTGAAGCAGCTGCCTTCTGTGCTGCTTCATATTCAGCTCAAAGGAATAATAATGTATGTTCATTTGCTGTATGGCCAATAAATCTGTATCACAGACTGGAGCTATGAACTGTACCACAGATCACTGTACACCCAATGGTACTATCTACCGAGAAGCACGATGGGTTTTCTGCACTGACCCTTACTGCAGGATTATGACTGTGTCACAGCACATCAACCAGTGGAAGTGGAGTGACATCCTCCAGCAAGACACTGATTTAATTTTCTGTTGATTGCTATGTGAGAGTGTTCATACTGTACACTCTCATGTATACATAATTTTTTAAACACAGTGGCTCTACATGATTTCTTGAATTATCTGTTTCAGTGCTACTTTGCTAACAACACCCTGAAGTTCTAAGTCCCCTTTTATGTTTGCAAATCAGAATCCTGGCCAGACACAGAAAACAACCCATCTATGAGTCCATTTGATTAAAACAAAATTTGGCTGCTGCCTAATGGATTGCTCAGGAAGCATTTGGGTTGCATTAAAATGAAGAGGCCAAAGAAAGTTCCTGAGCTGCATTCGAAATCTGATGTCAAAACACCATAGTGAATGGCACCTGAGCTGTATAATGGCAGAGCAGAAGCCTTCAGGAACTCCTTTTACCACTTTCACTTTTACCACTTTCACAATTTAACACTTTATTCCTAGCTGAAGCAGATACAAATTACAGTTTCATATTAACAGAAATGAGACATTCAGAAAAGCTTATTTGAAGAAATGGTAGTAGCTAAATGTAATAAACTTAAAAGCTCTAGGGTTCATATTATGTTTCCGTAGATAGTTTACTCTTAATGGGGACTTTCGTTTTACAAGACGTTATTCTAACATAAATGTTCTTATCAGCTCATCAGCTAGGCTAAAATACCTGAAAATCTCCCACCAACTCTTAGTAACAGCTTAGAAAACTTACTCTATAACTGTTCTCTCAAAGGGTTGATATCTGATTTATAGCTAAATCTTTGTTATGTAATTTATTTTTAAAAATAAAAGCCTCCTATTGTCAAATTGTCATGTGTTGACAGAATGGAAAGGTACACTTGTTCTGAAGTCTGGGGTTTGCAGCAGTTAGTTAGTTAATTAAAGTTAACAGCTACAAAAGGAGGTCATATCACTCCTACTTCCTTGAAAACTGCTCGCTGCAATACTAACAGATACCACAGAATGCTGGTAATGGAGCAGAAGTTACTTGCTACATGCTGCTATTTAACTCTGCTCCAGCACAGACCTTTCTGCACAGCAGCCTTCCTCCATCCCCCTTCCACACTCCAGTGGTCACTCTATTATCTAGAAAATGGGTTTCTCAGCAGGAGGTGTATGACAACAAAATGGGCCCTTGGCTCAGCAACCCAATGTTGTCAGAGCTGAATATCTGTCTGGAACAGGACTTGATATTCCTTAAAATAAGTTCATTAACTCTTTGACCTTTTCTACTTCCTAGGAAGATAAAAGTATCAATGCAAACCAAACACAACACTGGACCACCTAGGATGTCCATTACATCCACTTATAAAGAGAAATGTGCGCAAAGGTAGGAATCAGCCTCCTCTTGCACGCTGACCAGCAGTACATCACATGCAGTGAAACCAATTCAGGTCATTAACATTCTCCAACACTTTTCTGGTAGGTATACTGCTACAGAAATACACTCTGTCTGCTGAGTTACGGTACAGACAGTCCCTTTGCCCAAACAACCCCA
>NW_010329771.1:4079-5416 GCF_000700745.2 Antrostomus carolinensis
AGTTGCTTCTATGTTTATCGCTTTACAAGTAACAAAATTACTGGAAAACAGCAATAATTCTGCCTGTGCTCCAATACGGCACATTTTGTTGCTGCTGTTAATCTTAGTCACAGTCTAAACCGAGCAACCACATATCCATGGAATCCATTAACTGGAATGCAATAACGTCAGACTTCCCAGCGCTTTGTGTTCATAACAACAAATATTCCACACATTTTCAGATCCAATTACATGACTGATATATTAAGAAAAAATATATTTTAAAAATTACTTTCACTATGACTGCTTTCTTTTACAAGGACTTTTTGTGAAGACCATAATGTATAATTTGTCAAGTACTCCAGAAACCAAATTACTCTCTGGTCTTGTTCTGTATAAATCCCATATTTCCTTTGTTCCCCAAGACAGCACTAACTGCAGTCTCAGGCCTTCAAGGCTAGAACACATGCTTCAAACATTTAAGAACTCCAAATGACAACATCTCTTTAACAACTAAAACCCAGAAATCTCTTGCTACATAATGATTACCCACAGACACGACATATCCTGAATGCCCACAGACAACCATTCCTACTGTAGCCTCTGGAATCACTGTGCTAAAACAAATAGAACAGGAGTTTTTACTGGTAGTCAGTCTGCCATCCTGTTCTCATTGCAGGTTGAGCAAGGGATTATTTGCTTCATCCTATAGCAGATAGGAATGATTAAACACTTACACAACACCAGAAAAAGACTTCAAAATAACTTCTTCTGGCATAACCAAAAACAAATCAAGTTTTTGAACATGTGCTGGTTCAAATGACAATCAAAGGGATCCTTGCATTAAAATTAATTTACCTATAAATATTAAAGTCATAATACACCCTGACTTTTCAGACAACTGCAGCCTAAAGTCTGATCTTCCTATGGCAAGTTTGTGTTCTGCAAGTACTATTGAGAAAAGAGGAAACATTTTTTTAAAATGCATATTACTAATGATTTGAAATGCAATTATACAGAGATCAGCTCAGACCAGAAGTTAGGAAGTTCAGATCTGGACTTTATATTGCAAAACAATTTTGAGAAGAGGTCAACTGAGTACAGCTGTACTCTCGTAAAGTGATTTCATCTCCAGTGCAATGCAGCATGTGAATGGCAACTGCCAGGTAACAGTTGCAATACCAATACAGTAACAGAGAACCAGTATCAGGGAACAACAGAAGGAGAACGTGCCTATGTGTAAGAAAAAGTTAGAGAGATCCTAACTCTGCTCCCAGACTGTGTATACAAAGATGGGGGGGGGAACCCCAAAACTATCTTGAAGAGAATAACAGGAATTTGGCAGCACTGTCAAAGCT
>NW_010329771.1:5532-12824 GCF_000700745.2 Antrostomus carolinensis
TAAGGTCCTTTCCAATCCAAACCATTCTATGATTCTATGAAAGCAATCCTCCTGGATTAATAGCACAGTTTTAAATGAGATGTGGTGGGTTGGCCCCAGCTGGCACATAACCTCCCATCCAGTTACTTGCTCATTCCTCCCCCAGCAGAATAGGGGAGGAAACTGGAGGGGCAAAAGCAATTTTAAAAAACCCCCAAACAAACAAAAAAAACCTCATAAATCAAGATGAAGACAAACTAATAGTTGAAGAAAAACATCAACAACAACCGGGAGGGGGGAACAAACAAAAAAGCAACCACTCAGCACTGCCAGCCTGATGCCCAGCCAGTCGACAAGCAGTGGTTACTGTTGTGAAGACACTGGTATGTCACCAACTCTTCTGGTCACAAGTGTCAAACACAGCACCATATGAGCTGCTATGAAGAAAATTAACTCCATCCCAACCAGATGCAGTAAACTAAGCAATATTTTATTCTCACGCTTGCTGCTTACAAAATTTGTACATTGTGACAAGAAGAAATAAATAGAAGAATGCTTTATATCTATACACCATTTGCAAAGCTAAGAACAGTAAGAGGTTCCCACTAGGGCTGCCAGAAACTCACCGTCCTATTGAAAAGAAAAATCTTTTCAGAGATTCATTAATTCATACATCATAT
Source organism: Antrostomus carolinensis (assembly GCF_000700745.2). Classification (NCBI taxonomy): domain Eukaryota; kingdom Metazoa; phylum Chordata; class Aves; order Caprimulgiformes; family Caprimulgidae; genus Antrostomus; species Antrostomus carolinensis. The sequence continues at coordinate 6,192 of NW_010329771.1, forward strand.
TCCTCTAGAGATATATTTCCTCATCCATGCTATATTTACCTATGAATAACTATTTGCCATTAAGCAAAGTATTATATTTCTATATAACCTTGATAAACTTCATTTGCATGCCAAAGAAATAATGGGTTTCTTCTCAAATGTTTTCACTACTCTCAGAAATTACATTTTTATAAATGCATTTGAACTGACTTAATGATATTCTGGTTTATGGATAAACAAAATATAGCTATTTTACCCCTAGCAGGGTAAAATATATTCTTTCAAACAGAAGAGGAAATAGCCAGAACTTCTCAACCAGAAAATTGCTAGATCAAAAATGTCAAACAAGACCAACACTCAAAACATGGTAGATATTTCAAGCATTGCTCATAAATATCTCCTGATAGAAGGATAGGGATTTATACCCTCTACTAATTTTCCCCGGTTTACTTCCAGTTGAAGCATCTCATTTTCATTTGATTTGGCAAACAAAGAAAGCTCAAAATTGTTACACAAGAAATATGTTAACTCCTGTAACACTGGCGAGGTCAAGTGACTACTTTTATCGCTACTTTTGTGAACCCTCATATCAACCTTTCCAACCTCTTTCTGACAGACAGGTTGCCCAACATATTATGAAGTAGACACGTGGGAAACAAAATAGTAAAAAGTGGACAGGCTATAAGCAAGAAACAACAGCAGAGACTTTCAAATGACGTGTAAGAACAAATGCTAGGAATGAAAAGCTGGCTAAAATCATTAAAAAGTGGGGCAATGATATTGTCAGGATCTATATCACAGACAGGGAGAAATCCAGTCTATCAGCATGAGGCATTAATACCAGGAGCATCTTCTAAAGGACTAAACAAACCAGTGTTATAAAGAGTCTGCAGCAGAACAAGGATGTCAACTAGCAGGTGGAAGCCTCATGTTCTATTCTACCAACCAACAGGAATTGCCTCCAGGATGATCAACAACTAAACATACTGTGCTAAGGCCTGATGAAAACAAAGTAAGACTCACAGAAACCTCAGGGGCAGCTACACACAACAGACTGTAATCAGCCAACGCTTTTGGAGACCCATGAGAAGAGTTCTGAAATGCAGAGTTTAAAAAGGGACATTCCTGTCTGGACATAGTGGGTGTGCATATACAGCACAGAGGCAAGACCAGCAGTAACAATCAATTACAGAAAACACCATTGTTGAAAATTAGTATATAACCAAGTAATTTGGTTTGATGCTTCAGAAACTGCTATCTTCTTCCTGCCAAAATATGAAGAAGGAAAGATTTTGTTTTCTGTCATCTTCTGGAACATGTACAATATTAATCCCTCTAATACTGAGCAGGACTTGAGGAATAGTTTCTTTCTAAATCCACACATTTGCTGTGATACTCAGCCTATGGTATATTTGAGTAGCTTGATGAAGTTTACAAGTAATTATTGCCTGGCCAAAACTGTGTCAAGCTCAATTAGCCATAGGACAATAAGGGACTATTTCTGTGCAATAAAAATAATTTGATCTATATGTAATTTCATGACATGGCTACATTTATTTATTTACATCACAGTTATTTGAGCCACAGAGTTGATAAATACCTGTTACAAAGTTAAATGCCTTGAAGGAAATGGTCTGAAATTAAACAAAGTTATTCTTTCTCAAGAAGTTAGAGCTATATTAATCTTTATAAATATTTCTTCCCCACAGCTCTCTTTTTTCTAAAAAGAGGAAATGGAGTAGCTTTACAGGGAGCCAGTACATCATGGTACTATGTTTTAGAGGTAGGTCTTAGGAGGAAAAAAAAAGGTAGCTACCTGATGTGCAGTTATTTTTAGAAGCTGAACATATCAGAAAAGTCTGTTCTGCATTCCCAGAGCCAAGACGATACGTCACACTCAGATTGGATGCGTTTCTGAAGCCTGCGGGCAGGGATCCACTAGTGACGGTGCATATCAGCACTGAAACTGAACAGGGGGGCTACAGTGCAAGCTGTAAAACTACTTCAGGCAGCCAGAAAACATCCTGGAGAAAATAAAATGTTAAAATGGCTTCCTTTGTCCCTGTCCTTCTTACCAAGAAAGGCAGATGGGAATATGCTACTAGTAGCTAGATCACTGGGATAAAAGCAGAGAAACTTCACATGGCTTATTAGAGTAACAGAAGCTTAAGCACAGTTTGCCCTCTTAGCAGGAGGAGAAGCAATCATCTAGAGGGCAGGCAGATAGCATCACTGAAAAGGCATTAAATTAAAAGAAAATTAACTGTAACTACTGGAGGACCTTGCATTCACATTACAAGTCAAGCACTCAAAACAGTACCCAGTATGCAATTTCAGTCTTGGTTCCACAATGAGTAGACCTGCTTGAAGTGGAACAGTAATATATTTGAGTGCTACCACCAAGACACCAATTATAGCCTCATGCTAAATATCTGCCCCTCAAAAACCCCTCCAACACACTGATTTGCTAATGTACATGCACCCATAATTCTCCTCTGGGACCTCTGGAAAGTTACCTTCTTCCCTCACCCCTGAGATTTTGGCACTGGATCTCAGTCCTGTTATGAGCAAACCCTTTGCCTTCTGTTGGAACCTCCCAGACTGAAAGCGTTTGCTTCACAGCCCAGCACTCCAGCTATGAGGTTTTTGGGGAGGAATCATCTCACTCTTCTAGCAGGAGTTCAGTCTGACCTAGAGCATGGAAGGTGAGGTTATATGAACACACATCCAGTGCAACTGACTTCAAACAGCAAACTGAAAACACATTAAAGCTGTACCATTTGTTGCAAGATGAAAATAGGAAACATGTCTCATTTAGTATAAAATACAGATATTTTTAACACTAATTAACCAGAGCACTAATTAATGTGAAGATAAATTGGTCATCTGTTGTACTCACAATACTAACAGTCTTAGATAAGATGCTCTAGAATTGCTGATTTATGAAAATAATCCTGATATAACTGTTAGGAGAAATATATGGAGAAATTATTCACATCAATTACAGTTACATTAATTGCTATAACCACGTAAGAAGGATGAGGATACTAGTAGAAGGACAATGCCATTCCAGATCAAAGCCACAAGATGGGAGGCTAGCTGCTGTCTCCTCCACTCCATAAAACCACACTAAATAAACTTTTTGGCCACATGCCTACAATGAGTAAAAATAATTTTGTAATCATAGTGAACTTCAGTTTGGACAATACATGCTGAATTGTTCAGTCAAATAGTACTAAAAAAACCAGTGTATTTTCTATTTCTGAACAGTACAATAGAGACTTCCTGAACTCAAAAAGTATCAACTCTAACGTGCTGAAACTAAACTGTACTGATACATACAGCAGTATGTCAATATATCACAGCATTAGGATGATTATGGACTGATAAAGAGCACCTGATCTCATAAAAAAGGAGAATTGTTATCAGAGAGTACAAATGACTAGGACTTGGTATGATTTGTTATATATAAAGAGATAAAAATCACAAACATGAGCTACTTGAGTCTTTTGAACAGCCAATTAAATAAGTGAAGTAAGTGGCATCAAACAAGCACAGAATGAAAGCTAATTAGAAAAAGTTGAGCAATGATAGGAATTAAGTGCATTACTGGAATCTACGTTGTCAAAAAAGCTGCCACTGGGAAAAACCACACACACACAGAGTGAGAAATATGTTCTGTAACAACTGAAACTCAGGATGCTGTCACACAGTTACTAGATCAAGAATTTTAAAGTCAGCATGTCCAGTAAACTTAACCCAGGAGTCTTAAAAGAGCTAACAAAAGCCAAACTTTAATGCAGATTTTCAATATCTCCAAAAGACAGGAAAGGTCTGGATGAAGAATAAATGGAAAGCAACTGTAGAAATTGTAGCCAGTAATCATTCCCAGTCAGAACAACCAAACAGCTTCTTCCAGAACCCAATATAAGAGAAGTGTAGAATGCAAAACCAATGAAGTTGCATTTATGGGAAACAGAGACTGTAAACCAAACACATTATCTCTGATGCTCTTACGAGTTTGGGTGACAGTGGCAGTATCTTTAATGCAGTGTATTAGTACGGCAAAACTCTGCAGACTTAATAATGGGTCACACTTAAGAACCTCCCTTTATTCTTTTTAGTCTTCCCCCTCCCCTGCTGTGTTCATATTTTTATGTCCTATTACTTTACTTCCTCAGTGTGAAACAGTATCTACATAATTCCCGACTAAAGCAGACCCTTCAGATCACTGTATGTCTGCCCCCACCCATGCTTCTGCTTCTTTATAAAATCCACACTCAAATCTTGCATCAGTGTTTCTAGTCCCTAATTTGTTTTTTTAGAAATGCTGAAATATTAGTGTAGTGATGGCAGGAGCTCATTTAACATATACTGGATTTTCTTAGATTGATCTGACCATTGTAATCACCTCTCCTGCTGGGTCTGACAGGTCTCCAGTAATACAAATATTCTCACTGTTCCAACTTCACTTTTTATCATGTCTTTGTCCAGGTTATACAAGCCTTTCCAAATGCTGTCTTTCCATTTCTTTGCTGCTAGTTTATAGTATGTGATTAATTAATGTAATCTACTAATTTCTATCTCTGACAGAGACTGCTTTAAGTGTAATTAATTTCTACATTTTCAACAACAGGTTTATTGCTCTGATACAAGCAGCCAGGATCTCCCCTGCCCTCGCTTATCTCAGTGATTCACACTCATCTTTGAGCCACTTAAAGTTACACACGTACAGGTGGGTAGCTCTGTGTATTACATTCCAGCCTTTGCTCTTCCATTTATTTTCAAGAAATTTGTAAAAGCACAGTATTACAGCTTTTTACCTCAAAGTTAAATTTGTTTGAAGTTAGTAAATTGGTTTAAAACTATTGAGAAAATGATTGACAGGCATTCTTTTATCTAACATGATGGTACACACCTGCTGTCTTTTGGAAACCAGACTAAAAAACTACCAAGATCGTACTGCCTGTCAGCAGCAGTTGCCAAGGAGCTGCTCTTTCATTGCAACTATCTGTAGTATGCTCTTTGCTTCCTGTGGACTGCTCTTAGGATACAAGAGGTAGAAAAAGAAACTTTAAAGGACAATCACTAAAGAGGAGTTAACGTGGTAGTAAATGCAGGAATGTAAACTGCAGACCTATTTATTGAAGCCAACCTATAGATAAGGACAGTGCTACCAGTGGGTTTCGTTAAGTGTGATGTTTAGACCTCAATTAATAAACTATTTATTATGCAGCCTTGCTGGACAGGATCATCTTTCATTTCATACCTAAGAAACGAAGGCCAAATCACTTGTCAGTTGTACTTGGCACTATTAAGTGATCAGAGCGTCTCAAATTCTAAAAATGTTATGAAGAACAAAAGATATCTCTCACTCACAAAAGATAAGCAGTCCTTGGCAGCCCTTGCCATCATTTATGGCAGCAGTAGAATTCCAGTGACCTTACTTAAAAAACCGTGCACTGAATTCAGCAAGGAGTTCAAGTATTAACCAAAACCACTTTTAAAATGGAAGGATTTATTAGCCTCACTTGTACACAGAGAAAAACATCCGTGGGTCTTCCTAGAAGAGGATTTTACCTGAACTTCAGCAGCATAAACTGCCCAGAATTGGCACTCCATAATTTCTTTGACATTTGCAGTGGGGTATCAGCCTAGGAGATTCAGCATTTTCAGTTCCAGTGCTTGAGAGTGATGACCCATTGTTTATCTAGTCAGACTGGGATCTTTGTTTGGTTCTGATGAATTGAGTAATAGCTATAATCAAAAGTTGAGGATGTTTCACAGACAAGAAAACACAGGCAAAAGCTTTTGTGTAGCAGTAAGTGCTGGTAATTAAGTATCACCCATTCTTCCCTTTATTTGGCAAAGCTGCACACAGAATATCAATTGAAATTCCCAAAGAAACCACCACAGCATCCAGTCCTCCTCGTTCAACCAAAATGACCTAATTTGACTCATCTTTTAGCACAGCTTTACTGATATAACCTCAGCAGTGCAATTAAAAGTATACAGCAAACAGGAGACAAAGAAGCAGATACATTCACACAGGAATGTGTTGTAATAAACACCCAAGCCTTGTAATCAAGGTAGGTTTAGTTTTATTTGTGAGGACAAAGTCAATAAAGCAAAAGCACAGCGCTGGGTGCTTGACCCAAGTCAGAGGCACACCAGGAAAGAAACGTTAACACTTTATATACATTTAGGATTGCATTAGTCACATACATATTCATTTTAAGGTTGGGTTATTATAATTAGTCTTTTTTTTAAAAAAAGGCAGGGTTATCCTAGTTATTAAGATAAAATCTTATCTTTTCGTGCATATGCCCTACTACCCGGTGGTCGTGGGAAAGGTCCTTGGCAGGAAGGCCCACAGTCTTCTTCAGAGTGACCTCTTCACTCCTGATGAAGGGGTTATCTGACCTCCAGACCGCCGGTTTGGTTCTCTCCAGATGGTGGGTGCAGTGGTGTTCCTATCTCCACAGTTCCTCAACCTCCCTCCTTTGTTCCCCCCATATCTCCACAGTTTCTCAGCTTCCCCCCTTTGTTCCCCCAGGATTATTTATTTCAGGCTTCTTCATCAAATTCCCCATATGTCAGCAAAAGAAAGAATTATTATGGCGAAAGCCAACAACACTCTCCCCATTTCTCACA
>NW_010329772.1:0-8198 GCF_000700745.2 Antrostomus carolinensis
CCTTCCAGCTCACAACATTCTGTGATTCTATTATTCTCAAGCCCATCTTTGCTTTTACAGTACAAGCAAAGGGTCAACAGGGAAACAAAAATCTGGGGCAACCTTTGATCCTCAAGGAGAATACTTGAAGCTGTCCTCACCCGTCTTAGAAGTTTCATTGAGAGGAACTGACCAAGACAAGGAATGAAGCACCCTGGAAGTGAGGATTGGAGATTGAGTCCCCTGCCAAAATGAAAAGTATCCCTGCCGCTAGCATCAGCAAACAGAATCTGAACCTTCAAACACAGACCTCTTCTTCTGCAATAATTGTACAAAATAAAAGAAACCCCTCAAGTTCATGATGTTAAATAAAAGGTACCTGATCAAACTCTCTCCCAGCAGCAAGCTGAAGGATGTAAACAATGGAATCTCCTTTCATCGGCTGTAAAGGTTCCCATGTGATTTCATAAGTGTTTTCTTCCAGCTGATTTGCTTTGGGTGCTAGAAAAAAGGTGATTTGTTGGCATTTTAGAAAAAAAAAAAAAAAAAAAAAAGAGAACAATGCTCTCTGTTCTTGTTTTTTCAATCAGAAGAAAAGGGCCAAAATCACAAATTATTTCAATGACTCATTTTCACAGTTAATGTAGCAAATGGGCACTGGTTTCAGTGACAACAGGGAAGTTTTCTCACTCTGGCTACTCCAGCATGCTTTGCTTTTGTAGGGTTTCCACTGAAAATGTTTCAGTTCTAACGCAACTGACTGGGCAGTGTAAATCTCAAAGCTTAAGGTTTTTCCAATATATTTGTTAATGATGCAGAAGTAACTATAATTTCAATACTTTTAAGTAACTAAGTTGTTTAATTCTTTCTTTCTCTGTGGTATATTTCATGATATAAACTTAAAAAATGATCGCTGTAATATCTGTAGGTTACACTTGTCTTTCTTTTCAAGCTGACAAGATGAGTTTGTGATGTCTAATGCTTGTACAGATGAGCAAGCACTTTCAAATCACTAGAGAAAACAGCATTTATGTCCAGAGCTGAAATTACGTTACAAACATGGTTGAGTCAACTAATTTCCCTGCAGGTAATTAGCATTCTGATCTTCAGAATGACTTTCTCTAGTGGCAATCCTTAATGGTCATATTAGAAAGCACAGATCAGAGGGATTATTTGTGTTCTCATCTGCCTATGTGCTGCTGTAACTTGTATCATATGATAGAAAACCCTGAAAAATGACTTTCCAGTTGAGAAAGGGTAGAAGGAATCCTCACTGTCAGGGGTGGAAGAGTTACAGTGTAGGAGGTGGCCACACACTGGTCTTACACCTTCTTATAGCAAGATAAAGCCCATCACAGCTGGGTTCTGTTCTCTGTCCCAAAGAGGCCCTGGAAAGACACTGGGCTGGGAAGAGAGTCAGGCTGTGGCACACAATCCAGTACGTAACCAGCTTGCAGGAAGCTCCTCGTGTAGCGTAAGCTCACCTTTAAGAGATGCAGGTGGAGATTTAGTTGTAGTGAAAGCGTAAACTTCAGAAAACTCTCCCTCTCCAGCATCATTATACGCCTGGATTTTAAAATAGTACGTAGTGGATTCACTGAGCCGCTGCACCTTGTACGTGTGACAAGGACCGTTATAAACAGTAACAAACCTGGAAGGAAAACCAGAATATATGCAAATTAATCTTATTTACTAATCACCAATTTGTAAGCCAGTATCATAAGCAGAACATTTCCATATCTAACCTAAGTAGAAAAATGTGTCAATACATCCCAGGTGCCACAGCCTTCTACAGACATGCAGGATGAATGTGAGGCAGCTCGAGCTCTGCTACTGTCATCAACAGTTCGTGATGACGTGCATTAAATCACCACCCCACACCATGAAAGTCTTAATTGACATTCACAAAATGCTCATTCAACCTGTCCAGGCTCTAAGCTACAGCCACACACAGCTACCACTGAAACCACAACCAAACTCTTGATTTGAATCGTGAAAATAACCCTTGTTATACAGCAGAAGTTGCAATTTCAAGCTAAAGAACAGCTGTCAACCCCCTGTTTCTTATGTGCAAACTCAACTTCATTTTAGAATTTCCAAAAAACAAACAAAACTGGCAACACAGGAAGATGGTAAGATTTTACTATTTCAATTGTAATATTTACATCTTAGAAATAAATGTCAGTGCATTCTATGAAGTGTTCCATTCTATGCAACAGCCATTAACAGTGTTTCTGGTTGAAAGATGGGATGCAAAAATGCAAACTAAAGGCACGAACTTTGGGATGCCCAAATGAGTCACTACTGCAAACAGAAGTGAGAATACTTAAAACGCCTTAAAAACTTGATAAAAAGTCATAAACCAACAATATCCTTAATGCCACGATTATCTTACCTGCCAAACCTGTCCTCCATCTGCAAGTTGAATTGTGTAGGGTTGGTAATTAAAGCTCTGCTAGGACCTTCACCCCATTTAAGTTTAAGGCTCTGGTAGCTGAAGACCACACATTCGAGATGAGGAGGGTCAGGAGGTAGTGGTTTCGTTTTGGCTTTAATGGAATGACTGAAAGGACCGACTCCAAAGCTGTTTATGGCCTGCATTCTAATTCTAAAAATGTGAGAAGAGCAGCTAGATGGTTAATTTATTGAGGTCCTGAAAAAATGCCAGGTAATAAAGCAAGAGTTAAAATCTGTAACGAATATAACCACAAACAATAAAGCAATTAAAATGCAGTTAGAAATTAACTATAGAAATAATTTACTTCAAAACAAGTTGACATAGTTACATTGTTTGCAACATAATGAAGCTTCAGTGTTTCTCAGTATTGTTCAGGTTTATCCTGTTCAGTGAACAAGGGCCCAGGTCCTCCCCCTTAACCTGAGCTGTTTGCCTCCCACTGATGATCCATAAGTGAACTGAGCTTTAACCAAGCCTAGACATGCAACACAGGAACAGCTCTTCTGCTCTCACCTGGACACTCATTCTCTTTTGGTGAGATACTGATCACCACATGCATGCTTCTGAATAAAAAATTCTAACCCCAGAAAAATTAGAACAAAGCCTTGGCTGTGAGGCAGAATGCTAACACAGCAATTTTAACTCTTGCCACTAAAACATCATGGTTTAATTCTGGATATCTCAATTTTAGTTTTATTTTAGGCTTTTTTTTTTTTTTTTTTTTTTGAGTTGCAGAGTCAATTATGCAAATATTTTGTAAGCTGTGTGAAAAAAAAAAATCACTGTAATATTTTAAAACACTATCCTCAAAGCTATTTATTCTGAGACCACATTTGTAGGATCAAACAATTAATTATTACCTGTACAGAGTGTCAGGCAGCAGATTCTCAAGAACATGGCTTGTACTTCTTCCAACAGTCACAAGCTGCTTTTCCCCATATTCTATATTATACCCAGTGATCTCTGACCCATGACAACATGGTTCTTCCCACTGAATTGCAAGGCACGTGGATAAAGGAAGAGAAATTTCCATTTGATCTTCTTCAAGTAAATGCAGCACTGACACTGCTGCAGGCACTGAGGCAGGGGTTGTCACCACACCAGTCTCACCAAACAGCCCAGCTCCGGCCACGTTCACAGCCTGGAAGAGAGAACAGGTATTGCTGATGAACCTAGATTTTTCTAACCAGATAGTCACACCTATCATGCTTCATTTTGCTTGTTTTTAAAAGCAATTTGGAAAGGAATAGGATATCTCTCAAATAAAATATAAATACGGAAAAACATCTGGTATTTAATGGAACACTAGATCTAAATTTCACGTCTAGAAACATGTAGTTAGGAGGGACTGGGGGAGAAGGGAAAGTATGTTTACAAATTACCTCCTATATTGCATTAGTAGGTGACACTACATAATTTTATTCATCTCTAGCTGAAGTTTTTCTTCAAACTGTGTGTACTTGAGTTCATTTGCTTAGTAACACATAACAAAAGGCTTTTCATACCTGGACTCTGCAATAATACGTGGTTGCAGGTGTGAGATTTTTTACTTCATAGCTCTGGCAAGGGCCTGTGTAAATGACATGCATTGATCCTTCCACTTGTCCCCAGTCCAGTCTGTACTCACTGATTTCTGCGCCGTTGCACGCAGGGCTCTGTGGGTTTAAGTGATAAATTTCCCTTCAGCTGTTGCACGCACACACACACACACACACACACACACACATGTACCAGTGTGATCTCCTGGTACATTAAACAGACAGTGGAGCAGAAGCACTGGAGTAGAAACCTGAGGTCTTTTCCACCATAGCCAAAGGCTGTTTGTTAAATGGTTTCCATCTAAACACGTGGCTATAACAACAACACAGCTCAGACCAGAATTTTGAATGACTCACAATCTCTTACACTTGGATGAAAGAAATATATTATATATTAGTTACCACATCATGATAATGATCACGTCACCCAATTTATTAAGTTAAGGTGGAAATTCATAGCTGACAAAATACACAAACCCAATGTATACTTCTATAAAAAAATGTGCTTAAAATATTCCACCTCAATTTGTTGTTTCTTCTGTTTCTGTGTATCACACACGTGTCACTACAATTCCAAAAGGCAGATATTAACTTGTGTATTACTAAAAAAATCATTAAAACCTACCTCCCACGAAACTACAACACAAGTTGCGCTTTTACAAGTTATCAGGGGTTTGCAGCATTGATCAGGGGGTCCTGGAGCAGTAGAGATCTCTGCTTTGTCAGAGTGAGGGCCAAACTGCAAGAAATACAATTGCATGAATACAGCAGCAGCAGCAAAGCCAACACTGATGTGTCAGTGTATGAGCTGAAGAAAACAAATTATTTTTAACTTGACAGAGAAATAAAGAGAAGAGTCCAGTGCTTAGTTTCACAGCACCATTTAAAATTCCTTTCAGGTAGTTTACTCTCTAAACTGGCCCTGTGCCCACAGGATATCTGTAATCCTCCCTCTACCTCCCACTGCTCTGGTTTTGTAACTCCTCCTTCCCCTGCAGTCAGGATCTGGCTTCCAAGAAGCAGCTGGGTACTGTTTCAGACAGAATTTTATGCAAGCAGTATTTATCCCAACCTTTTTCAAACCTGGAGTTATTTGAACACACCCCTCTCCACACAATACTATTCCAACACCACCAATCTGTGGAGTCTATGCTAATTGTAAAACACAAGGAAATTTCTTAAGGCACAAAGAGGAATGTGGGGTTTACACTGCAGCCAAAGAAATGGCTCAAAGTAGTAAGAGAGTATCTTGGACTAACTCTAGTACTGACAGTAATCCAGTAAACAACAGAAATGCACCACCACACAGTGAACATCCCCTTAGTCAGGGACATTCAGTCCTTCCTTCAGCACTAATTGAATCTTTTTTTAATAAATTTTTTTAATGCTCTAAGAAATTTTACTCCTTCAACAGACACAGAACACAGACACTACAAAATATCATCAGGCTTGTAAGACAGTAGTATTTATCATGCAACAAAAAAGAAGTGATCGCGTTAGCACAGTGGTTACCCCAACTTTATTTGCTGCTCGTATCCAGAAGCAGTATGTTCTCCCTGGAAGTAGATTGTTTACTACACATTCAGATGCTGGACCCTGATACACTTGTCTGCGTTCCTCCTCTTCAGAATTTGCCATCTCTAGAACATATTCTGTAACGTCAGAACCTCCATCCACAGATGGTGGGTCTAGGAAATAAAGAGAGAATTTTTTTTTTTTTCCCACAAAACATTCATCTTTTAAATAGTTTCTCATCAGCTTTCTCAACCTGGAAGTTAAATCAGATGAATCTGAGAAGTTAGACTGCAGGCTTTCACCATACATCTGAGCAGGAACACTTTATGAAGCTTGCTTTCCCCTCCCCCCCAGATACCGACTATACGATGACCTTCATCAGTTTTTTTTCCCCCTCCTGGAAGATTTCTACAGGTTTTTAATTTTTGTTCTGACATTTAAAATCAGAAAAATCTTTTGCACAGAAAACTGGAGAAACACTGGAGCTTACCCCACTGTAAAGTGACTTCCTTGGGCTTAGCTTTGCCTGCCAGGCACGGCACACGACACGGTCCCGGAGGAACAGCTGATGTCGTAACAGTCATAACATCAGAAGCCTAGCAGTAATATACATCATTTTAGATAGAAACACAAACCAACATTTCACTAAAACATAAATAGAAACAGGTTTTCAGAAGCAAATTTATTCCCATTTTCCTCACCTGGCTTTCACCACCTTTACTGAGACAATAAACTCTCATTCTGTAGGAAGTGCCAGGCTTCAGATGATCACACACGTGTTCTCTCTGGGAACCACTGTATATGGTGTCCCATTTACTTCCTGAGGAAACAGAGAAAATACTTTGTACTACCAAACTTTTGCAAAAATCAACCTGGACATTTCTCCCACACAATTATTAATTAAGATAGTCATGCAACACAATCAAATTTGAATGAACAATTATGCAGAGAACACACACAACATAACAGATGCATGTGAAAAGAGAACAGTAATTGCTAAAGCAATGAGCAGTGAATTAATTAGCACACGAGCTGAGTCAGCCCTCAGAGATGACTGCTTACCAACTGATGTTTCTGAGATTTCCAAAAAGTATTTAGAAATGTCCGATCCCCCATTATCTTTGGGTGGCTCTGAAAGAAATCAACATCTTAAAATAAATTATAGAAGATTTAAAAACAATGCGCTATTTTGTTATCAGCTTTTCCAGAGAACATATTCACTCACTGTAGAATATACTCAAGTAGAAAACTCAATTCAAACAGAAACAGAAACTCTGTACTTATATGTTCACAATATGTCTTCCAGAAAAACAGCTTTTTTCTATCATTAATTGTGATTACACCAGAAAACTGAGAAACTAGGAAAATACTGTCAATTTCAGGTATCATCTCTATTTTTTTTTAAGAGCACCTGAAAATTATTTAAGCATCACAGTAAATCTAGAGGCTACTGCAACAGCCAACAGCATTGACTGCTTCTCTCAAAAATTAATGAAGAAAAACACTACTTTTGTGCTATAGCCCCAAAACAAACCAAGTTGTATTTTTTTGGTAATGCAAAGTATTGCTCCTGCAGCAACGGTATCTACAGAGACAAATAATTAACCCGAGCTCACCTCTGCTTTTTAACCTGCATTACTGAGTGATCATATGTACACGAGTGTGTAAGCAGCACTCAAATATTGTGCTAACAAAAGGTGACTTATATAACAATATAACAAAAGGTGACTTACCCCACGTCACCTTCACGCTGTGCGAATGGATCTTGCCTTTGACAGCCGGTTTACTCGGCGGTCCAGGTTTGTCGGGGTTGGTGCTGTGTTCTACCACCTCGCTAGGACTACTTTTTCCTTCACTGTTGTAGGCAAAGAGCTGTTTCAGGAATGAATGGAATATATAATAAATGCTTGATTTAATGATAAGGAAATATTCTGCTGATTTATAAAGTTCTTCCACAAAAAAACCCCCAAGAAACCCCCAAAAAGCAAAAAAAAAACCCCCCCCTCCCACCCCTACAAACCCCACAACAGAAAACACAACAATTTAAAAGAAAACAAAATTAGCTAGTGTTAAAATTCTGATTTGTATTAGGATTCCACCCAAAACTATGGAAACAAAAGTACTGCAGCTAATTTTCTGCTGTTTCCATAGAAAAGTGTCTTAGCTGTATAAAAATGCTAACATTCCAGAAAAGCACACAGTCATAATTAAATTATAATCAAAATATAGAACAAACCCTAAACTTATAGGATGTACTCCTTCGAAGATTTCTTAAAGTGCATGAGAGTTCATCTCCATTGTACTGTGGCTGGAAACCATAACCCTGGAAAGGAGGGAAAATCAGAAAAACACAGTCACTAGTTTTCCAGGATAAAGCAAAAACCAGATCAGACTGATCAAATTTTTTCCATTTTTGTTGCATTTTTGCTTTTCATTTTGTTACACATGATATTTTTCAACTGTTGCAGTTATTTTGCAGCATTTTACTTGCTAGTAAAATGCAGAGTTAAGTTTTTATTTAAGCACTACTACATATGAGGTTTTTGCACATACAGCAAAACCCAGCACTTACAGAACCTTCCTCTTCCACGTCTAAACTGTAAGTGAGAGAGTCGTCTGAAGACACCCCGTTAGGTGGGCTCCACTTCACTGCCAGCCAGGTCACTCCTGCTTCAACCAGCACGGGTGGGGACGGGGCTGGTGGGACA
>NW_010329772.1:8219-44875 GCF_000700745.2 Antrostomus carolinensis
AATATGTCACTGTCTCGCTGAACCCACTGGAAAAGCATTTAAAAAAAATATATATATTAACAACAGCAGGTGTAGTTGATGACAAAAATACAATAAATATATTTTATCCAAAAAATCGTATCAAAAATAATATGATGTGACAAATTGTGTTCATTACCTCATTCCAATATCATTTTTAGCAGCTAATCTGAGCGAGTATTTTGTAGAAGGAGAGAGTTTGGTAAGTTTATACTGCTTCAGATGCCCGTAGTAGCATTCTTTGAAGGGTCCATTCTTCCCCTTTAAAATAAAGTGAGAACAACATGAGTCACTTTTTGCATGGGGATTGGATTCTCTACAGTCAACTTCTTCACTTTAAATTTTCCTAAATTTCATTTCACTAATTTAATAATATTTTTTTTTAAAATGAGTAAGCCTAAAGAATGCAAAAAGCTAATGTCACAATGATAGCAACCCTGAGCGTTCCTGATAATAAAACCACATTTTGATGGAGATAACTCATGATTTTGGGGCATTGTAGGTTTGACTAAATGGTAATAAATGACTGCAACTGAAAATAAAACATATTTTGAATTTTTTTTTTATCACTTTAGAATACATTTCACTAAGAAGTTCAAAAGCTGAGTGATATTTGTGACAGCCACCAAAGATACAAGCCAAATGCTCATCCATTTAAACAGAGCATAGGAATTAATGACACTCTGAGTGCCAAGAACCAAACCAGGGAGGTTTACACTGTCCTCTCAGAGAATCTACTTGAATTGTTGTAGCACCAGTCATTTGAGTCAAGTTTTTTAATTGGCTTATCCCTTTAAAACTATCTGGAGAGTTGCACTGAAAATAGCTGATGTACCCAAGCAAAAAGTATTTTTAAGTATAATTGGTCTACAGATGTCATTATGATTTTTTTTTTGCACTAGAAAAGGTCTTACCTCATCCCATTCTAAAAGAAAATTAGTTATTTTGGAACCATTGTCATTTGAGGACTGAAAATAAAGAAAAAAAAGTTAAAATCAAATGGTTGTACTTTATAAATCTTTTTTCACATTAAAAAAACATGTTAATGATTCAATATAATACATTCCAACTTCCTTTTAAAGCAAAATATTTCATGTAGAGCTGAAAGGAATCTGCAGTAGGCACACAGAACAGCCCTCTTCTTCCACAAACACACCTGTGATAATCTGAAACTCTGCTGTGGGCACAGACACACGTAGTCAGTACGGTGAGTTAGGAAGGGTAAGAACTAGAATCTAATTTAACTAGTGTAATTCCTTGTCTCTGGTGGCTCTCCAGGCTGCTATACTACTTCTGTTAATTCTGATAGTTTACAATATGAACTTATGAATAGTTTTATGAATAATGCAAGTGATATTCTTATAGCTTTTCTCCTGTGTGTCCCTGCACTGTGTCTGAGCAATGTCAGCATTCAGACAAGCAACATTTGTGTTTGTTATGCCAAATTTAATTTGGAACAAACTTTAATTTCTGAGTACAGAGTATACAAATAATTTAACTAAAGTTATTTAGCTATAAACTGTTTTCCAGATGTAAGCATAGTCATAAGAAAAATGTGAAGCCAAGAAAACACAATTACCAACAATTCTTCACAGATACTGTATATAGTCAAAAGTCAGATTCAAAAACTAGCCAAAGAAATGCACTGTGAGTTGGTTAGAATGAGACCTCTGAATTATAATATGAAGTTATATCTATTTATCATCCAGGAACCCCAAGGGAAAATGTAAATACTCTGTTCTTTCCTACACGGCCAGTTCAGAAGAACTTTCTTACGGATTAGTTCCTACTTAGAGACCTGCAACCAACTTGATCACACTAAAGCCCTAAGGCAAGAAACTAAGTAAGTGGTGAAAGAAAGAGGAAGAAACAGTCATGATTTCAGTTATCAGTCTTAACTGAGCAACTTGAAAGCCAACACCTAAAGTACACACCAAATTATTGACAAAGCTAATTTAAACATACCACACACAAATCCATGGCACTGCTTACCTTCCACTGCAAACTCAGGCTGTTTTTGGTTCTGTTAATTAGCTTCGGTGCAGCTGGACAGTCTGGCTCACAACTTTCTGTAGTGAAACTCACTAATTCTGAAATGGATTCTTTTATGGAACTGCTGGTTGCTGAAACTCTGAACAAAGGACAATTAATTATGTCGCTAGTGAAAATTTAAGGACAGTTTTCACCTTTAGAAATGCATTTAATCACAAGGAGTGAGCAGGCTGATTTTGTTCCTGTAACCACATTATAGGAAACAAGTGCCCAATCCCTCTTCTTTCAGATCACTGATTCCAAAAGACAACCACTTCACGCTTTTTCATTCAGGAAAAAAATAACAAAAAGTGAGTTTATGATGTCACTCCGGGTTCTAATAACTGATGCCCACATCATATGAAACACCACTACCCATTCTATGTTCAAGGAGACAGGGGCATGCAGATGAGTAGCGTGATAGAGATCACACAGGTACACTTCCTGATCCTGAAGGCTCCATCTGGCATCCTTCATTTACAACTACCATCTACCACAGTGGAGATACTCTAGTGATGAAACACACATGGGAGCTATGACAAAAACTAGAGCAAATGTCACCAAATGGGAACCAGACTCTCTAGAACAGTCCTGCTCATTTTTGTTTGTTTTTGAAGAGCAATGACTCGACTCATTTTTGAGAAATACCGTCTGTCTTATCAAATGACTGTTTAAAACGTGCAGAACTGTTCTGAAGTTTAAGTCTTCAAATTTGTCCCCTTCTGTGCCCAAACACTGCTGCTGTCTTCTGCTACTGGATCCCAGTGCTCTCCTGCCTTGTTTAACCAGCTTGTCTTTTTCCTAACCAGTCAAACCCCTTTTCCAGTAATGCTTATTTACTCTGCGAGGCAGTTCCTGAATGTCATGTCTTGTTCCCTTGTAAAGCAGCATCTAACTTCTCCCCAGTTCAACCAGTTTCCCCTTCCCTTCCTGCACTGCTACAGAAACCTGCAGTTTAGAGAAGTGACTTTACAGATCAAGCTGACATGTCAGACTTGCAAATCCATGTTCAAGGCTAAATTATTTACTGCTGCCTTCTGCCTACAATCTCTTTCACTGAGTCCAACCTTGTTGTTCTAAAAAAATACCAACAGAGGATAACTTAAAGTGTGTGTCTGAGAAACACAAAGAGACAGAGAAGGTAGCAGGGAAGAAAATGAGGTGATATTTTATGAAATTAGAAGATAAGTGGGAATTTAGATAGCAACAGTAGTGTTCATAGCTATGATATTTTCTGCAGAATATCCCTCAAGTTGTTTGTGATTACAACTTATTCATGAAACCACTATAACTCTGTAATTAACATATCAACAAAAGCATGAAATATTTCATTCCCAGCAACATACCTGGCATGATAATCAGTTGCTGGTCTGAGATCAGGAAGTGTAATTGTTAGTTCTTCCCCACTGTGAAAAGGAAAAAAAAAAAAAATAATAAAATGAGGCACAGCTCTTCCTCACACTTTAAAGGATAAAAGCTCATTGAAAAGCAAAACCATGTAGCGCACATTTAACTTTCCCGTTTTCCATTGTCCACGTAACTCTTAGTGATATTACTTAAAATTTATTTCATGTGAAGTAGGTAGGTCTGCAAGTCAACAAACAGCTCCTGATAGAGAGATTGCTGATTGGTTAATGGTTTTAAACATCGGTATTGTGCTTAAAGGAAGAAACTAAACTTACACATAGACAGATTTAAATTTTCCATTTTTACCACTGTTGGATATTGCTACTTCAAATGTAAATGCTGCTGGACTATGACTATGGCTCTCTCCATTCTGTGAACTAACTGGGAGATTCCAGGACAGAACGGCTGATCTTGCTTGTATATCAGAAACCTATTAAAAGCATAAATAATGCAAGTAAGTTTGCTTTCTGTAATAAAAGGTATATTAGTCAATAACACGGTGTCACTAGTTTGCCTATGAAGTTCCTCACTGGAGGAATTCTTTACCTTCGTAGTGGAAATACTGAGTCATTATTTGAATTGAAATTATTCCCTCTTTTCACTTCTAAAATATCATGTTAAAGGATTTCCCTTCAAACACTTACAGACACACTACATAGCCTCAGGATATGAAGAGAAAATTTCTATTTCACCTGCACTGTTTGCATCACTCATTTGGAGCAAATTTTCAGATTTGGAGTCTTGAACACTGCCATCAGATCTGTATTTAGGCACAGTCAGATGGCTCAACTTTCTAACTCGATCACAACTCCCTCACATAATATTTTAACCACTAAGCTAGAGGATAGCAAGAGGCTCTGACTAAAATCTAAGCTTTCTGCTCCTTAATTCCCATACTCCAAATTTTCTCTGACGAGATCAACACAGCCTTCTGTTAGCATTAAGTACAGATGAAGAAGCAGCAATGAAAAAATACTACCATAACAAAAAACAGCCAGAAAGGCGGAGCAAAAGAATACAACCCAGGCCTACTGTATAGAAAATGCACAGAAGAGTTTAACTAAGTATGCTCAAGATCACATATCACTTCAGTTTTAGCTTTTAGACATTTAAATTAATGTCACCAGACTCCAACTTCCTAAATACTCAAATATTTGCTCCAATTTCTAAACATAACATAAAAAAATTATCTATTTTTGTGATTTCTCTTCCCAATATTCTTAAATCCTCTATGCTGAATGAAGGATGGTTCCAAGAGTGGACAGACTTCCATTAGTTTAGCAGGCCCTTGGTTTGCAAGGTACTGAAGCCCTCACATACACTAGACAACTTCAACAGTGGATAGATTCTCAGCTTACAGACTGGGAAACTGAGTCAGAGAGTTTCAGAAAGTTGAGAAATACTGTGTTTCCATAGCATGATTGCCCTTTCCCAGCTATAAACTCTGACAATAAGATACATTTTCTCTATTAAAAAAATAAATAAGAAGAAAGAAGAAGAGATCAGTAAGACACAAGTTATTTTATAGAAAGTATATGCACAAAGAATAATGGTATTTTAAGGATAATACTTACAACTGGCTTGCCAATGCTCAAGTGAATATCACATTTCTTGGATTCTGTGTCAGATTCTGAAAATTCAAATACAAAACAGATTACTGAAAACCCCAAGAGTAAACCAGTCTGTTACAAAAATGCCACCACAAGATGGAGTTCGCCTCATTATGAGTTTAACAATAGTACTTATTGTGCAAGGTTCATTTCCCCTGTTTGTTTTGGCTGCGTGAGGGGTAGAAACATGAACTATCCAAAACTAACAGTGTTACAAAAACCCTTTTAGTACATCCTGCACAAAGGGTATATTTTCCTCATCTGAGCATAAATGGGTTTTCTTTGACAACACAAAAACATTCCTCCAAAAATGAAAGGTGTTAAAAAAAAAATGACAATAAGATCTTATCTCAATTGTATGTGCCTTCCTTGAATTCCTATTGCAAAACACTTGGTCTGGGCATAATTTGGAATAAGCCTGATCAAAACTGCACACTAAAAGACACCAGAAGTCTTTTATGTAAATACCCACAGGTCATTCTCACTTGGAATATTGATCAGTCTGGGTCAAAAAAAGCACAGAAGTAAACAAAAGGTTTAAAATTAAATCTTCCTGAAGACCTTATTTGATAAATTTCGAATAAACAAACTTGACATTACTATTATTTCCAGAGGAAACAAAATCCAAACATTATGAAAAGCATTTCAGGCTTTTTCTGATCCTGAATAGCCACAGAAATTTTCAAATTCAGTTTTTTCAGAAACCATTTTGCAATGAACTTGCAGCACCTTCTGTTACAAAAGAATCTAACTTTATTTATTTATTTATTAAAACTATTTCAATGCAACCTACCTCCCATCTCTGGATCCGGGCTGCCCTTTGTTTTTCCTATCTGCTTCTGCTTTAGTGGCCCTCCTGCCCCTTGCTGTCCCTTTCCATTTCCATTCTGAATTGTTGCATTGGAAGAATTAACAACTTTATGTGGTGAAGAAGGAGGACTGTTAAGTTTATTGTTAGTGTGACCAGTAGCTTGTCTGTCTTTTAGTCTTTTCTTCAGGTGTTCTTGCATTTTGAGACTCCTTTCATCTCGCTGAATGAAGTTCGTCCTTCCATGAGAACGAGGTTCTACAAAGAAAACAGAACTTATTTCATGATTCAGTACCATTTATTTGACATCTGACAAACGCTCTGTAAGTTGGAAGAATAACTACAGTAAATCCAGAACTTGCAAACCCACAGAACTTCACTGTGCTTGCTCTTGTCAGGCTGTATTTGTGTGTAGCTGCGTGGCTCAGGTAAGCTCTTCAGCCTGGTGCAGGAGTTTTGTGGCTGATGCTCAGGTGTTTCTGGGCTAGGGCAGGCTTTAGGAAGCTCACCTGATAAAGAGTTTATGGATTGGGCTCAGATCAGTGAATGAGCAGAAAGATTAAGCAGTAGGAGAAGAATGTGCCTGGAGGTTTAATTCTTGTTTCGAAACGCTGTCAAAGTTAAGTTAAATACTACACTAAAATATATGAAATCTCTGAAGGCAAATTTCCATTTTTCTTATTTAACCCATATCCAAATTGTTGATTCTTTTTTTCTTAAACATTGTTTTTGATCACTTGCTATGTTTAGGGTTAATTTAATTCTTCAGGCCTTTCTCTTTTGTTAGCTGCTCAATATTCTGCCTTACAGTTGCCCTTCTTCCCTGATATAGCCACACAGTCACATTTTCCAAACAGTGCAAGCAAACTGAGGACCCAAACAAACTTTCTAAAACACAGCTTGGGTGCTACTGAATAGTTTACCCTAGACATGGGCTGAAATAGCTTAATTACCAATTTAAGTTTGAGAGAGAGATAGTGAATGGTCTTACACAGTCTCATTTTTTTCTATGTTAAATGCTTTTTTATATATTAAGGCTTAGAGCCTGGTTTAATTGAGCAGTGACCTCAGTCCTCCACTGAAGTACTGCTGCATTCGGTTTTTAAATATAGAGTGGACTTGCACTTTACCTTCCAACATGGATTACTATGGGTTTTGGTTTATGTATGTTATTTTGATTTTCTTTCCAGTCATATTTGGACTCTGTCTAGCCAAAAAACCCCACATTCATCTATCAATTAAATGCATTTTCAAAAAAATTCAAGCCAAGGCTGTGACAAAACACAGCAGTTTTGGAGAGCACAATTTTAGAGAAAGGCAAAAGCGATCACTGTGGCATTTACAGTAAGAAAAGTAAGGATCTATGAAAAATATACACAGTATTAGAACACTTCTACGTTACTGCTTTTGCATTAAATCCTTAAAAACAGAACAGCAGAAGATTTAAACTTTACGCAATGATATTTTGCACATGCAGAGCTCCTTCAGACCAGGCTCCATGATGCCTTATATACAAGTGTACTTTTAAGAAACACACATAAGGCTCAGGGAGTCTAATAAATAGCACTAAAATCACAGAAATGTGGGAAAGAGCTGCCCACAGAACTCAAGTTGCCTCAATCTGGATGCCCAGAGTGACAGGCTTTCTCGGGTATGTAAACATGACCTGCGCTCTCGCTCTCACCTTGTTCTTGAAAAACGTGTGGTGGTGGTGGATGCTGGTGAATGAACTGTGGTGGCATCTCTCCTGTCCCAGGAACTGGAGGGTACACTGGGTGAGGTGGGTGGGGAAGCAAAGCGTGGTGATGATGCATGTAATGTGGCACATGGGGAGGAGGAGGAGGAGGAGGATGCATGGAAGGATGGAATTCAGCCGAGTGTGGCAACACCACTACTTTACGAACTCCATTTTCTTCCACCACCTGTCATGCAACATAAGAAATGAAACATCAGCACAAAAGCAATCTTGTAAATATTGTACATTTAATAAAGAATCTCTATGTTTAAGTTTATAACCACAATCTGTCAGTCAGGGATACACACACCAAAATGAATTCCAGTGGAAACCCAGCGTATGTTACTGGAAGAAACTGGAGTTTGAGGCAGTCAGGTTGAAGAAGTTGAGCCTCACACACTAAAGTGCTAAGCAATCTATAATTTAGGATAATGTGCATATTATTTTAAACAAGTAATGTGAATAGATCAGGGGCTAATTTAATTCCCAGTCTACTTGTAGTTACAGTTAGAAGAACTGCTTTAGACCACATCCTGACTGACAGCGCTGTCACACGTACAAGTGACTGCATGTCATCTGATTTGTGGTACATGTCTCTGTACACGTTCCTAGCCTATGGCAAGTACAAAGTACTACAAGTCAGCTCTGCTGTCTTGTACTATGATCCAACCCAACTCAAATGTCAAAATATTTCATGTTTGCCACAGGCTAAGAGAATTCAGACGAGGAACCTGCCTGTGTGTCTGAACTCTAGGATAAAAAGATGTTAAGACAGCGCATGCATATGTATGCACACGCTCACATCTAAGCTGTGTCCTAAACTAGCAACTCATAGGTTCCTTCTAGAGTCTTAATTCTTCCAGAGTGAAATACATTAATATCTCAGTGTATTGCTTTTCCTACAGTAAATTTAAAATAGGTTAAGGTTTTATACAACAACGCTTCTCTAAATCTTAAAACTGAGAAGAGACTTTAGACAGAATGCAGGTTTTAAAAGACAAGGTCAAGAAATAACCAAGAGCAGGATTAACAAAAAGACACACTGGACAATGAGGACACTGAAATAAAACAACACCCAGTTTAGTCTCATCTTTAAGACACCTGGAACAGACAACCAGAGGCTGAGTTTAGAGGGTCCTTTCTCCAGGCAGGGTTCATCGTACAGACAAGAGGCCACCTGCACTGATTTGTGGTCACAGTCCATTTTGCTTATCTGAGGGATTAAGTTTTCAGCACCTACAGTTCTGATGGGGTCAAAGGCTTCTGAATTGACCATCAGAGAAATCACCTGGTCATATTCCAGTTTGTTTCTTCTGCCACAACACAGAAGTCCACTGGCATGAAATTCAGACTGTATCTAATGAGAATTCTGAATCTAAAGCAAACTATATTTGCTTTATGTATTAAATCCCAATTAAAGGCAGACAACAAATCAGTTGTTTTCTCTTGTCCCTCACACAAAATAATTAAACAGGTATGTGTAATGTCATTGGAAAAAAAAATCAATTATAGAAAAATGTTCAATATTAAATGAAAACTGACACTTAAAAATTATTCAAGCCTCAGTAGGAAAACCCAACATTTTTTTAAGATTGGTTTAAAATTAGTCTGCAGCTTTATGCTTCCTTCCTTCTACATCATTTATCTCCTTCAAGTTGCATTTAAAGAAGCAGATCACAAATGCTATTAGGCAGGGCCTTACAGTGCTTTCATATTAACAGAGATGGATCATGTAGTCAGCAGAAAATATTATCTGTGGATGCAAGTGGGGGGCGTGTTCCAGCTGCAGGCTGGCATACAAAATAGAGATGCAAAAAAAGAATCTTTAAAAAATGCAATCTGCAGAGTAAACCACAGAGAATAAAAATGGCTCTTAGAAGATTTCAACTTCTTTATGTAGCCCTCTGTTACTAAAAATGTAAACAATTTACATTTTCAGGCATTTAAAGAAAGCACTGACACAAAAACAGGCCACACGTTTTATTCTGTTAGTTCCTTCAAGATCATCCTCTCTTAAACCATGTTTAGTTTGGCTACAAGAAACCAGTGTAGTGCTTCCTCGTTGGCCAAGAAGGCATTACAGATGTTGAAATACTGCTTACACCAAAAATACATTTTGAAAAGCTCCTCAGCAAAAGATAAGAGCAAATTAACAAGAAATTATTCTTCTGAAGGGAAACAGAAATGTGTCGGCTCACAAATTGCCATGACAAAGTTCAGCTGTGGGCTGGCCGCAGAGTCAGCTGCATTATTAGCAATTCTTAACAGACTTTAAATAGAAGAAAAAAAAAATGACAAGCAGAAGTCACTTAAGACTAAGCTTACACTGAATACACTTTGCTCTAGAAACAACATGGGGGGCTTTCTGGTTCATCAACAGAACTAAATACACCACTTGAACTACATTATATTGCATAATACTATAACACACTGTAACATACACAAGGCAGAACTCATAGTAAATTTAGATGGTTTTATGCATATATGAAGAAAGAACACATGGCAGAGTTTCAGGCAGAAGGGATATATTAATATATTAAGACTTTTATATGATTTTACAGCTATGTCCCCATTATCCACTACTGAATCGCTTCATTCCACTTAGGAAGAAACCAATATAACTGATCTCTGGGCTCTGCCAGTCTTGGGAACAGCAAGTTAAATTCTCATCTGCTGACAACCTTTGAGCAACCTGGTCTAGTGGAAGGTGTCCCTGCTGCTGGCAGGGGGGTTGGAACTGGATGAGCTTTAAGGTCCCTTCCAACCCAAACCATTTGATAATTTTATGATTCTATGACAAGATCAATACAAGTAACTCAAGCTCTGATTTAAAGTTAGTTTCCAATTTGTCTATTCCTGTTACCTTGACCAAGGCAACAGAAAAGAAAACCAAACCTCCTAGTTTCATGTGACAGCAAACACAGGACAAATGTATTTCTCAGTCTGTACACCTCAGTTTTGCATACTGTTTGCACCGAGGACTCAATTTCATATCAATGCATAAATTATCTGGGGGGGGTCTTTTCTTCAGGGTCTGCATGAAAGTACCTGCTTATAATAGCAGGAGCACAAACCACAGAGGCAGCTGTATGCAAAAAGACAACTGCCTGGCACACTTAGGAGCACAGTTACAAGGTTTTCAAGCCTACTCAGAACTATCTCCTAATTTTAAACATCACTGGAAAATGAGAAACCTAGCCTACCCCATTTAAAAATTTGGTTTTAATTACTTCTCTTTAAAAATGCATTAATTAAGAAGTAAATCATACTGGTAACTTCAAATATCTCTGATAACAGTTCAAATACCACACGCAGGTCTGATTTGCTACAACTTAACAACATGGAGGAGTGGAAAATCAGTGAGAATGGAAAAGTAAAGCTGGGATAGAAGCCCAGAGTCCCGCTCAGTTCATAGGCACATGTCACAAGCATTAACACTCCTGTTCACACTTCTGCTGTAACACTAGAGTGTTTTGCTGAATGTTCAGGAGAACAGAGCTGGTAAAGAAAGGGGCATTGAAAACTTTGATAAATAGAGTTATAGTAGAATAGAAAAATCTGAATTAAGAGAAGGTATTAAAGAGAAACACCTTATGCAGTCCAGGAAAAAAAAAAAGACCTAGAGGATGAAAGAGAGAATGATATTGATATATGACCCACATATTCTCAATGTAAAGAGTCTTGTAGCCACAGTATGTGTGAGACACGTTCAATTCCAGCACTGCCCTCAGCTATGTTCCCATCAGACTGTTTCTGGCAGAGCTAAGTGCTGTCTGCACTCATCAGTCCTCTGACACCCAGCAGGCTGCAGTCGCTCTCACTGCTCCTATGACCCAGTCACCTACCTTCACCTTGAAAACAGGACTGCAGAAAAATCAAGATGTGGATGCTATTCACGGAGCTCAACAGACAGCCAATTCAGAGCCATCTACTATCTTACTCAAAGTCATCTTTTACTGCCTAATAGCATTAGTAAAAACATCTGCAAAATTAGATCAACTTTTACTAAGTGAACAGAAGGTGAGAGCACCTACAATGAAGTTAAATAGTTGATAAGTTCAATGGAAAAAAATATAAGAAAGGCTTTTAACAGCTGTTCCAGATAAAATAATCAACAGTCTTACTGTATAAAAGCCACCCCCACAAACACACTGAAATATATGAATAAATTTAAGTTTACCTGAGATACATAACCGGGAGGCACAAATATAGGCGGCATAGAACCATTTGGTGACATCATGGGAACGTGTGCTGGACCTGAGAAGTAACAAGGTGCCACTCGTTAACAAACGAGGCTTTTACAAACTCGAGACACCTTCTTTTCAAAGGTGGTGGCTCACTTTGGTGCCTGAAAAGCCAGCAACTGCATCCAACTCTGTATTTATGGAACGCTTATAGACAAGTAGATTTAGAAGCAAGGCTTAAACCATCCAATTAAAAAGTTAGTTAGGAGAAAAAACTTAATCAGGACTGTGACTCTAAAAATCAAAAAAGTGACTGTACCAAGTTTCCATCAAGAAAAATAAAGCAATTTATGTCACCGATGGGTAACTCATTTTCACATCCAAAATACAGATTAAGTATGATTTAGTAACTTTCAGGAAGCATCCAGAATTTTAAATAATATTGCTGAATGCAAGTTTGGTTGTACATTTACTCTACAAAAAGCACAGACTAAAATTATCTCAACCACCATGCTTATATAGCTAACAGTATTTCTTTAATTGTACCAAAATCAGCGTATACAAATTTTAGTTGTTATTTTGGGAGAGAGTTAAAAGTCGGTAGCAACAACATTGGCACCATAGTAATGCTGAGAGCTGGTCTACCAGTTTTGTTCTGTTTGGGTTTTTTGGGTTTGTTTTTGTTGTTGTTGTTGTTTTTTAAATAAGAATATATTACTTTTCACATCAAGCTGAAATAAAATATTCCTGTCTGGGATTTGATGAAAGCAGAATGGACACATTTTATATTATACCATTTGATATGGTGAAAAATATTCCAAAAATGAAAGTACTGATAAATTCAACTTGACTGACGGGAGATATTTTGACCCAACTCAGATTTGCAGTTCTGTCACTTACCCAGGAGGCAAACAGTAGTTTGTAGCCAGACACAGGGGGTAGCAATGCTTCCCCCAGTACCAACACACTGTTAATGCCACTACTGTACAGTGAAGTGAGGTCACACAGCGCCCGTGGAAGTTGTTTAGATTAGTGTGGACTAAATCCCATTTATACTTGTATGTTAAGATTGTGAGAAGACAGTTATTCAAGGATCATTACAAAAACAGTTGAGATGCCAGCTTCTATAAATTAGCAGCAAAGTTTGCAGAGATGCAGGGAATTTGGGTAATTTTTGTCTCATTTGTGCTTTAAGTACAAACTGAAAAATCTGATTTATTACATGGCAGAACATACAAAACCATGTTTGACATTCCAGAAACAAATACTGGTACCAATTCTGTGATATCTGCAGAATCAAAATCTTTGGATTCAGTATGTCAGTTTTTCCTTTACCTTGAATACACTGAACGTGTCCATCTTCAGTTGTAATTGTAAATGTTTCACCTGGGTTTACCTGCACGAGAATAACCTGTAGGAAAAGAAAACACAAAAGAGGTGGTTTATTTTAAATTTTAGAATTATCTGCTGGAAAAACCTCACCTCTTATTTATACCCACATGTTAGATTAAAACAACACAGCTCTGGCAACCTGAGTTAAAAAGCAAGCTGAGAAACAGTGATGGGTAGAATGAAGTTTCCTTACAATTTGACACAAAATCATTAATTTTGCATAATTGGTATTTTTCTGTGATTACTACCAGAAGTGCTTGCCTTGATACACTGGAAATAATTAACTAGGTCTTTATTTTCAATAGTTTCACATGTTTTTTTTTCTTCTTTTACTGAAGCAATAAATTACCCAAAATTCAACTTGCTTTCCAAGCTTTGCCTATAAGATTATTTCAGTTTCAGGGCCAAATTGGCAAAATCGCTATAAACACATATATTAAAAAAAAAAAGAATAAAAAAGGGAGAAAAAACAAGTCCTTTTGGGGTGGAAGGAGGGTAGAAGAGGTGGTAAAGCAGGTCATTATTCCTCAATCATCCTACAGCATCCATCACCTCATTCCACCCCATTCACAGCACGTGCTTAAGCCTCATTGTAAAATACTGGCAGCTGTGCTCTGGTTTTATTGTAACATGACAACTTTACTACAGGAATTTCACAGAGATTCTACTATATTAGGCAGAGGTCTAATGCTTTTGCAAAATGAGGGGTTTGGCCATGTAAGAACTTGCACAGTTACACAGTCAGAATTCCACCCTGCTGACAGTTAGCACATAAAGAGGAATGGCTGATGTAAAAACTGAAATAAAATATACTTTTTATTTTGTAAAACTAGCTATGAAACTCATTTTCTTTCATTCTTTCATTAAAGAAACTAATTTTCTTTCATTCAATTTTTAGAAAGTATTTTATACTATTCATGGAATGACACATCAGGTAGATGGGACCTGAAGAGATCACCTAGTTATCTAACTCCTGGTAAAAATTAACCACACATGACGTTAATGAATAAGCCTGTCTATTTTGTTCTGCTACATCTCCAGTGATGGAGCTCCACAAACTCCTCAGGCACCACAATTTCACTGTCCTCACCATTACAGATGTTACCATCTAACTTCAATATTCCTGCTTCAGCCTGAACCCTTACTGCATGTCCTAACAAACAATGAAATAAAGAATAAAACCTCAATAAAAGAAAGATTGTTTTCTGTGATTTAGATGCTACACCCTCTCTATAAATCCTTTTGGGATTTTTATCTGCCTTTTTTTGGAAGCAGTGGAACACTGTTGACTGTCACTTGCAGTCTTTATCCATCCCTTGGCAGATCTTTTTTCCTTCCTTATGATAAGCTGACTACCTAAACACAGGACTTTGTACTTCCTGCTAATTTTCTAGATTATCTTTCTAGCAATCAAAATAATTTCAGGCTTCCAAGATGTTTGCAATTCCTCCCATTTCATATCAGCTGTAGATTTCTTAAGTACACCTCAGTTCTATTATATTGGTGACTAATAAAAAGATCACTGAAAAGGACGAGCCTTAAAAAGATCTTGTGGTCCCTCATTCAAACTCTGCATTTTGACCAATTCCACCTACTCTTTTCCAAAGAGTTTGTCAAGTAGCTTATGCTGCCATTAACCAAAGCACATATATAAGATAATTAAGTGCAAACACACTCATGTTTACTCAAGTTACACCTTACATCTCCCTTTACTCTTGAGTGTGTGACTTCATCCCAGAAAGAGATGGATGTTTGCACAGATCTCTTGCCTTGAAACTGCTGTGTGTAAAACACAACTCACAGGAGCAAACTCAAACACTGTTTAACTCTGATTTTGCAGCTTCTGCACACTGCTCTATTAGCTTTTCTTTTTTAACAGGGGATGTAGAAGCATAAATGAACACAAACCCTGCTCCAGTGAGTTCATGGTAAAAAAAAAAAGCCATCTCTCTAGTCAATAATATTTATTATGGTTCCATGAGGAGAACAGATGACAGATAATACTTTTTAAAATGGCATGATTAAATCACTGAAACTTAAGCAGATCTGTCAGTATGCAAGGAAATTTATGACAAACTCTACTGAATTTCTAGGAGCAGAGACAGAGAAGTGGTTACTTGTTTAAAAAAAAACCCAAAAACCAACACAACAGTGGGCTGGGATTTGCCAGAGCACAAAGAACCAGGAGAGATGAGAGATGATGTCTGCTGCCAACAGCAGCTGCTGGGGACGGACACTAGCAGGGGTCAGGACTCCACAGACAGGTATTAAACCTCACAGGAAAGTCTCATCTTTGAGGGTAAGAAAATTCAGAGGCAGGAAAGGGATCCTTTTAGCAATTCAGAGCCTCTGATCGTGTGGGATCTTAGGAACAGGTTTCAATTAACTGAAGTTCTCACAAACAGTTGAGGAAACTATTAAGTGAACCCAGTGAAAAGGATCAGAAGTGAGTTGTGTAATCACAGGGCTGTAAGGCAGTTCAGAGACTGGAATTTCAGGAATGCATGGGGCAATGTCTTAGGGGAATGACTCACTGCAGTTAATGAAGCAAATGCAGTTCCAACAACCTTCCACCAAGGAAAATCTCCAGGAAGCTGGAGTGTTTCTAATGAGTCAATCTAAACCAAGTCAGACAACAGACTAGTGCTAGAAGTCACAGCCACGTTGACATCTTCAGGTGTCCTGCCTAACCCATCTCAGAACGAGTGGGATCAACACAGTTTGAAAACTATTTCAAATCATTTTGCTTTTATCCCTTATTCACACACTTCCCATTGCTGAAATGTTTTCAGAACAAGAAATCCTTCCAGAAAACTTCCAACTTTATGTGAAATGAAACTGATGACGTGGGTGCTGCATCTGACTGTCTGAAGGGATTGGCCCAACAGCACAAGTTTTATTTCTGTAAACAAAACCACTTTACAATACCCTATCATTAGCACCAGCAGCAAAATCATTAAAAATAATCTGCATTAATAAAGCTTCTAAGTTAACACCCTATTTAAAAGTAAACTTTCCAATGGGAGACTGTGGCTCAGAAGCCTCTCTAAAGAAACATGTCACAAACAAGAGCAGCAAGTGTATTCATCAGGTAACTGAAGGGTGGCACTGTGACCTGGTTGTTCATATAAAGACATGCCAGAATGAGAAATGTTGGCACATTAACATGAAATCACATTCCCAGTCCCACGAAGATTTTTCACTAGACAGACTTATAAGTTATTTCCAATATAATTCAAGTGTCAGTCTTGGAGAGCAAAGTCTACTCTTCAAATGCCATTTTCCCATGATACAACTCTTACTTTTTTCTTCTTTCTTTCTTTCTTTTTACTTCACCTGACTGCAAACAGTCTCCACTAGGTTCAGAAAATGTCAACAACTGTCACCTTCTTTCGGGTCGGTCAATACACACTAGTATTCTACTCACTGATCTATCCCAAGACTTGCTACACAAATACTGCTATGGAGATGGTCTCCAACTAGACCTACGTGATCTCTTTTCCTTGTGTAACGTGAAATAGCAGCTACTGAATAACCTCACACCTGGCCAGTGTCTGAAATTTCACATTAGAACTTCAGAACTAGCTTAGAGACTCTATAGTTTTACTTATTTCAAAACACAATCACTGTACTTTTATCTCCAGAGTCTGAGAAAAAAAACAAACAACAGAGTAGACTCTTTTTTTTAAAATAAAGGCTATTTTTACAAGCAAGCATACCTCAATCCTTCCCCACCTGTAACAATGACAAAGTAAAGGATATCTCATTTAAAACTTCCCAGCATCTACAGTCTATCAGACCCTCAACAATTCATGATGACTTTGTTGTACCCTGTTTATCCACTGCACATTCAAATAAGTCAAGGTCATCACTGTTACCCTTCATAATAATTTCATATGACAGTTATCCTCTGGAAGCTTCTATGCAACTTTTCCTTCTGGATTAACCCCTTAATTCCTATTTCAACTTCTGTTAGATACTTGAATTTATCTAGAAAGAAATGGGCAGTTTTGTCCCTTGCTTCAACAAAATGATTGTTTAACTCCAGGCCCATAAAGCCTTCAAATTTATGTTTTGTTATCAGAGAATCCCAGAACAGCCCATGTTGGAAGGGACCTCGAGAGATCATCTGGTTCAACATTTAGTGGGAAAGGGAGCCTAGATGAAATTATCTAGCACTCTGTCCAGCTGCAGCCAGCCAACAAACAGCTATTAAGATGTTTAAAACAACCCTTTTCTCTCCTATCAGGATGTGCCATGTTTGTAGCTGCTAAGACAGGGGGAAGATGCTACTTAAATCAATATCCAGTGTTAAAACGTCAGGATGTCTGTAATATTTCTGCCTGCACTGAAAGTCCATCTCCAAACATTTTCTGCACAAGGCATTCAGCTTCTACTGCCAAACAGCAAATTCACTTCAAGTTTACTGACAACTTATACAAGCTTGGGCTTCAGTTAAACCTCTTTGCTTTCACTCCTGTCTGTATTTCTAATCATACCAGGTACTTCTGAAGGGTTGTGCCCAATATTATTCTAAAGTTTCAACTACACATACTCAGGTTTCAACTGGGCGCTGTAATTATTAATGAAGATACTTAATATCAGGAAGCCAAGGTCTTTCCTCTCATTGCCCTGCAATAGATTTACTGGTTTAGAGCAATGTAGTCATTTGCTAATGTTGATTATTTTATATGAGCTTTAAGAACTTTCAAAATCTTAGTGCTTTATGAAATACATATTATATTTTTCCTTTTACTCTTTGATTTTGCAGTTTTATTTTAAAGCACTTCATATGCATATAACAAATATCCTTTTTAATTTGCAATCTTTTCACATTTCCACTACATTATTGTTGAATGATTTTTCCTCCTCTTCTCTATTTGGACTTCTATTGTACTGATGAGCTCAGTGCTGAGAACCACACGCTCTTCTAACTTTGCAAATCAGTATCACAGTTGCTTTATTTCAAGCCTCCTCCTCTTTCAGCCACTATATCAGTCAGAAAAACTTTCTTGTTGTACATCTGGTTTTCTACAGTATGTTTGAATGTCTACAACCACCACTGGTGCAGTATGACATGATTTGTATGAAAGTGCAATGGATTGACTTGCCTGTTGTATGCTGTCCCCATTAACCATATGAGGTAGAAGTGGCACTTCATTCAATATTGGCGTAGCTTCTAAAGGAGGCGGCTGGTCGGCCATCATGTCTGAAAACCATTCATTGACAACTGCTCACATCAACCACCTGCTAACACAAAAACAGAGTGCCAACATTAGATATGTCTCTCCCACCTCCCCAAACGACTCTCTACTTCGTTTGCCAAACTTGGTATCAATGTTTCAGCAGAAAAAATACAGCAGTGCCTTGAGGTTTTCCTTCTTCTCCACAAAAAGTCAAATGCTTGCATTACGATATTAATTGACTCCCTTAATGATAACCATTCAAGAACATTTCAAAATGTTCCATGGATGCCCCCTCCCTGGAAGTGTTCAAGGCCAGGTTGGATGAGGCTTTGAGCAACCTGGTCTAGTGGAAGGTGTCCCTGCTGCTGGCAGGGGGGTTGGGACTGGATGAGCTTTAAGGTCCCTTCCAACCCAAACCAGTCTGGGATTCTTCTATGAAAAGTCAATAGGAAAATATCATCAGACTTCAACACTCCACAGCTCTCCCCTGAAGATTTTCAAATAAATAAGTGAATATTCAGTGCATAGTTAATTCAGCATCCATAAAAAGCCCAAGATAACAGGATACAGGAAATGCTGACATTTCCTTCTCCCTTCCCATTACCTCCTATAAACCCAGAGAGGAGACAAAATGTGGTTAGGATAGTTCAAGTCATTAAATTAAAAATAAAAATCAAAACAAAAAAAACCCATTCCACCCATAATCTGTGCATGAACCAAGCCAATCTAGATACAACAGTCAAATCCTTGTTCACTTCAGGGGGATTGGACTGGATGATCTTTCGAGGTCCCTTCCAATCCCTCACATTCTGTGATTCTGTGAAATGATGGTGTTTGGAAAAAGGAAAACTGATTAATTCTGTACTTGTAGGATTGAATCTTCAGCAGATTAGCAACACTGGGAGAAACATCATAGCCTATTACCATTTATTCTGGCTTTAACTCATTTCATTCAGAAAGAATCTGCAATAAAAGCTGAGATTACAGGGATTTCTCCTGTATTACCATGATAAGGTTGAGGCTGGTAGCATCCATTGGTAAAAAACACATTCTTTCCTGTTTGCAAAAACATGTCAAAATAACTGATACAATCACACAGCCACAAAATGCAGCAGAACAAACCACTCCAGACTGCCAAAGAAACCAGCTCATTCTGCATTCCAATTGTTTTCCGGGTCTGCTCCAGGAACAATTTTAAGAGGCCAAATACGACTGCACAGGTGCAAAGGTGAGACACAACCTCCAAAGTTTAAATTTGTATTTGTCCTGAATATACTTAACTAATTTAACATGTTATATATTGCCAGAGTAAAATAATCTTCCATCCTATCTGTCAGATTTTGAATTACCCCTGCCAAGGAAACAAACTCGTCTGATTGAACATAACTATTCCACTTAAAAATACCTGTGTGGTACCAGGACCAGTCAGCACATTAAAATTAAGGCAACAGTTTCTGCCACTGCACCTCTCCCATTTTTAGAGGTTTAGAGGTTAGATCTAAATCTTAAGATCTGTAATAGGAATTCAGAATACACAGGCAGATTGAAAATATTTTATATATGTGTATAGTCTCAATTTCTTTCATCTAAGAACCTCAAAGATGACAGAAATTAACACTTAACGTAAAGGGGAAAACCCTTCACCAAAACCCAACTACACCTGCATTCAAATGTTCAACTAACCAAAACAACCAGCTGTAGAAAGACGTGTTCTGAAACAAGTCCCAATCCCACCTGCAATTTTAAATAAACAGGCAGAGTTTCTCTCCTGGTCTCCTACATTGGCTGAGAATGATTCTCTGAGGTCTTGTCTATAGTAGTGAGCAGCACAGTGGAGCTGGTACGAGCTGTAGAGCAGAGGACCAACATCCACAGGGATTTTTTAGCATCCTGACTCTATTGCCTAATGACACAGGCAGTATTTACATTTACACCTACAGAGAAACATATGTTCTATTTGCTTAGTGCTGTCACTTCACATTTTTCAGAGGAAGAACTTGGAATTAGGTTGGCCAGAGAAGCTGTGGCTGCTCCTCCCTGGAAGTGTTGGCGGCCAGGCTGGATGAGGCTTTGAGCAACCTGGTCTAGTGGAAGGTGTCCCTGCTGATGGCAGGGGGGTTGGGACTGGATGAGCTTCAAGGTCCTTTCCAATCCAAACCATTCTATGATTCTATGAATACTTAAAGAATATTACGAAACAAATGTTTTAATACAGTTAATGACAATCTCCAAAAAGAGTAAATACAATTTCACATCTCAGTAGGAATCTCCATATGGTCAGAAAAAATGGGGAGTGTTAGCATAAATGAAACTATTTTAATAACTTTTGGGCAGTTTCACCTGACTCAGAACACTAATATTTTACTGTACAGCTGGGCTAAGAGAGCTGCAAGTGGCAAAACACTAACGATAAAGAGGAACATCCCACCACCCGCTGGTGGACTTTGCAAAAACCAAGTTTTTTTGCTTTCAGAACACAGTTTAATTCCTTGAAAATACTGATAAGAGAGCAGCAAAAGATACAGCTGCTCTCAAAGTACCACCTCTGCTGGTAAATGAGCGTGGGACTTGACATCTCCTCGGTATAACAGGTAACTTTTCAAGGGAAATAAAGCACTGCCCCTGAACACGCTACCAAGGGGCTCACCTCCCAAAAGTCTCCGTTTCATTCAAGGAAGTAGGTGGTATTTAGGTAAATAACAAGAGAATTCCTGAAAAGTTATTACATAGTCAGCACAATTTCCTGAAAAACAAAACAAAGATAGAGAGATCTCTCTTGAAAAGCCATTACCCAACACCCTTCTAGTGCTAGTTCAGGAGCAAGGAACCCAGCCCTGCGACCCTCCCTGCTGACGATAAGCAAAGCAGCAACGGCTGCTGCAAGGGAAGCTGCTGCTGCTCCTACAGAAAAGGTGGAGGACAACCACTGCGTGGGAGATCTGAGCACCCCAAACCCACCTCCACCCACAGCTCCTACAGTCAGAGTCCTACCAAGTCTCACAGCTTCCCTCAAACACCGTCACTGATGCCGGGTATCCTCCAAACCCTCTCTTTTACCCCAAACCAAGTGAGCTCGGACAGCAAATCCAGCTGGTGAGGTGCACACAGCCCAAAAAGGAACAACCTCCCTATAGCCAGAACAGCATCAAAAAGCCTCTTGGGTCCCCTAAAGCTCGTTTGTTCTATCACATGCCTGGTAATAAAGGCTCCAACTGCTATTTTTCAGGGTCTGTTCCTGGCAGTTAGGTGTTTTATCATCACTACTAACTACCCAAGTGGTCAGGGCAAACAAAAACCAAGAGAAGTGTTCACACCAAGAATTCTCAGGCTGCACTGATGTGAAAGATGAGCTAATAACCAACATTTTAAATTCCAGATTAAAAATAAACAAAAAAAATCCCATCTCCAAGCATTAGATTAGGCAAATTTGGTAGTTTGCAAAGGAACATACTGAGAATTAGTGAATCATTATATATGAATCAATAGCAGAATCTGTAGAGGTGTTTTCTCGAGCTCTGTCACTCTGCACTGGAGATTTTTGAGTCAGGACGGAATTAAACCAGGTTATTTTTAGAAAGGTTATATTTTGCAAGGGTACTTCTGGCCTGATTCATTTCTTTACACAGGTTTCTATCAGACATCAGCTAAAGGTCATTCCCAAATTTTGTTTGAGCTGAAAGATGAATTCAGCCCATATAGCATGAGAGCCATGAAAAAAATGAGGATTGGGATTAATCATCTCAGAAACAAGCCTTCTGAAGCACTGTGGCAGCAAAGCTGAAAGAAGTAATAGTGGATATGGTTTAATAGTGGACAGGTAGGGTTGGACTCTATGATCTCAGAGGTCTTTTCCAACCAGGAGATTCTATGATAAGGCACTTCTAAATTCACAGAAATCTACACTGGAAATAGCTGGAGATACTGTTTTCACAGATTATTTGTTCTAGACACATGCATCTAAAAAAATGGAAATATTTTGTTATATATTTTACGACATTAAAAAAAAATAATTAAACTATTTTAAACCAAATAAACCCAGATGATATTTTCAAAATGTACCCTGAGAAGCGTTCCTGAGTAATCCAACACCGGGCTAATGTAATCTGGTTAATCATGGGGTTTTGGGTTTTTTTATTTAAAAAAGGCAATATTTTCCACTGACAAGTCTCACACTACAAAGGCTTCTAAGAAAAACAGAAAATCTTAATGACCAGCCTTCCAGAAAACAATGACAGTATACAGCGGCTGAGCCTGACCTCACTTCCTGACATAGTAAAAACGCCGAGACTTTGGAAGACTGAAACATTGGCCTTCCCTTTTCTCCAGCCCAAATTCTTCTCCACCAGCACTGCAGTCATCCTGGAGCCCAGCCAGCTCCCGAGGATTCGCACTGAACTCAGTGTTCATTGATTCATGTCTACTCCCATCTGAAGCCAGTGCCTCGGCCGGGGAAGCTGGGCTCTGATTTACACACAAACCAGCTCTTGTGCTCCAGACAGGGAACCGGTAAAGCCAAGGGAGCTAATCGAAGTCAAGAGGTCTTTGCCAACCTTAGTGATTCTATGATCTATGATCTAAACATAATACTAGACCATTGTACCTTAAATC
The DNA here is from genome assembly GCF_000700745.2 of Antrostomus carolinensis. NCBI lineage: Eukaryota > Metazoa > Chordata > Aves > Caprimulgiformes > Caprimulgidae > Antrostomus > Antrostomus carolinensis. The sequence goes on from NW_010329772.1 coordinate 31,199, forward strand.
CGGAAGACATCATGGATGTCTCATGAGACATTTTGAAATGAAAATCTAAAACAGTCTCAAATAGTGTCAACTCAAAGTGAAATAAATATGCAATTGTAGGACATGGGGATAGTTCATAGAATCATAGAATGGTTTGGGTTGGAAGGGACATTAAAGCTCATCCAGTCCCAACCCCCCTGCCAGCAGCAGGGACCCCTTCCACTAGACCAGGTTGCTCAAAGCCTCATCCAGCCTGGCCTTCAACACTTCCAGGGAGGAGCAGCCACAACTTCCTTGGGCAGCCTGGGCCAGTGTCTGACCACCCTCACAGTGAAGAACTTCTTCCTAATATCTCATCTAAACCTCCCCTCTTTCAGCTTAAACCCATTTCCCCTTGTTCTGTCATTAACTGCCCTTATGAAAAGTCCTTCCCCAGCTTTCTTGTAGCCCCTTCAGGTACTGGGAGGCCACTATAAGATCTCCCCGGAGCCTTCTCTTCTCCAGGCTGAACAGCCCCAACTCTCTCAGCCTGTCCTCACAGCAGAGCTGCTCCAGCCCTCGCATCATCCTGGTGGACTTGTTCCAGCTGCTCCAGGTCTCTCTTGTGTTACTAAGAAACATTTACTAAAACCACCAGCACCTTCACTTACTGCACGACAAAGCCGCCTTTCGCCAACGTGCAGCTTGGAACGACGCGCGTTCAACTCAGTCACTTCCACTTGGATGACACAACAGAAACAACTTCAAAATGGTAACAGTAATATCTCCAAGAAAAAGTTATGACCAGAATAATTTTCCTGTATAAACACACTGCTTCTGTTCTATCAAGAGATCTGGAACAGTCACCAGCAAACGCCAACAAGGTATCAACAATTTCACAGACACGGTTTGTCTTGAGGCAGTAACAAGGAATTTGCAAGAACTGACACGCAGGATGTGTCAAGACAAAGAAAAGTTTGTGTGTTCGTTAAATTTGTTTTATAGTACTAGACAAAATAAGAAAAATTTAATATACTAAAAGAAATAACTTTTTCATTGGAATCGTATCCTTTAATCATATTAATAATATTATCTATCGTGCAAATGTGTAGCAGGATTATGTGTTTGGCAAGTTTTAAAAATCCTGTTACCTCATAGTAAAATATTTTCCTAGTATATTAAAAAAATTTCTCTCCAGAAAGATAACACACAGAAACTAAAAAGTGAGGAACACTGCAGACAGAAATGGATCAGTTTCATCCCAATGTCCAGAGCAAAAGCTGAACAGATTTCATAAAGAGTAAAAAAACAAAAGGTTTATAACACCACACAGAAGCTATCACAAAGACTGGATTTTCATTACAGTAAGTGCTGAATTTAATATGAGAAAGTTCCTATTCCAAGGAGCTCATTACCTCAATGGAGACTTTTTAAATTATTATTATTATTTTTTAAATCCAGTATCCCTGAGTTAGAAAGAACAACGTGTCCAGGACCAAAGAGGAAGTCTGCTGAAGAGCTAGAAATTGAGCTCAGACTTCCTGATTTCTAGGTTCACTGCCTTATTCCACCTTCTGGACTAATCTTAAGTTTATATTTATTTCAGGAAGTAAACTACTGCGATATTGTTATTTATTAAAAGCAGTATTTTATAAAAATCTAAAGCTTTAATTATACTTTTTATATTAAGAGAATTACTAATTAGTATTGTATATTTTCTGGACTTTTATATATTATATATATTTATTTTCTTTAAGTGGGGGGTGGACAGACAAACCCAACAGTCTCATTACAAGCAACACACTCAGTGTCTTCTACCTCTGGGAAAAAGGAATGTCTTGGACTGGATCTGTGGACACACACACATATATGAACCTCATGTAGGCTGATAAAGAACATGCTGAGAGACTGCCATGCCTTAAACTCCAGATCTCTTGAAAACAGAAAGTATTTAAAACACACTCTAACCTGTCAAATTTTGCATCAGTGATCTCCAAAGGTTGTTAAAAAAACCAACAATAGACTCAAACAAAAGTTGTCCTCAACCTCAAACTACAGCCTCATCAAAAGATCAAAGTTTATTTCTGATTTCTAAAAAACCCTCACCCCCTCCAGATTTTAATTTTACACCCCATGCAATTTTGAGGTAGGAAACATTTTGGGAAAAAAACATACAAGCTACCCTCTCCCAGCCAAGTTTTTCAAATAAACAGTATTAACAAGGTGTTTAAAATATCATCCCCATCCCAAAAATAGTTCTCCTCTGCCACAGGACCACACATGAGACGTTCTAGCTGGACTGGTTTACTTTTAGCAAGATTAAGGGAATGAGAGACTTAACAGAAGCTCAGTTACAACTTGAGCTCTGAAGAGACCACCATCACTCCATAACAGTCATCTGTTCAAAACTAAATATATGTTTTGATTAAGATGTTGGAAATAATCTCTAATGACACCCAAGTGAATTTGTCTGCACCATCTTGGATGAAGTTTGGCCCTTAGCCAGAAAAGCGACACGACTTTGATACTGAAAACGTTTTTTTTTCCAAGATTTACCCAACAAATGTGTTCAAACTTTTTTAATACTTAAGAGCTGTAAAGCCTGATGTCATTTCCATCCAGGTATTGCTGGGATTTCATAATTTGGACCTAGGTGAGGTCAAAAAACCCAAGTAAAACAAAAAAACCATCAACAAAACACACACCTCGACTCCACAGATACACAGGACAAGGGTTCTGCACGCTGTCCCAAGGGTTTTCTTCTAGAAACTCTTTTAAAATCTTTTTCTCTTCTGACATCTAAAGAGTGACAATTCCAAAACATTTCTCTGTGTTTTCCAAAAAAGTTTAACTATTACTTACATGGAAATTCAAGTAACTGTTTATTCCAAAGCAGAACTAATAGTTTCCGTGGTAAAATACCAAAGTGACCACAAGCCATTTATCATTAATTCGGATAGTCCTTCTGTGCTCACAGAGACCATCTGGGGATCAAACACAGGTCAGTCGCCAGAAGGACCTCCGGGAACTTCCTAAAAGCTGTAGAAAGCAGCTCCTGTGGCCACCAACAAGAATGAGGGGGGGAAGTCAAGGTGAAAATGCTCTGGAGAGGAAAAAGAGGAGGGGAAAAAAAACAACAAACCAACTAGCAAATTACAGAAAGATACTTTTTTCCTAAAGATGATTAAATTAATTATTAATGACCATCTCTCAGGGTACTGTGGGACCTGATCATAGAATCATAGAATGGTTTGGATTGGAAGGGACCTTCAAGCTCATCCAGTTCCAACCCCCCTGCCATCAGCAGGGACACCACATTTAAAAAAATCACCCACAGAAATTCTAGCTGAAGGAGGAATAAGATTAAGATGGAAAGCTCTCACATCATGGGTGTCAAAAAAAACCCCTAAAAACGCAGAGAAACAGGAGATAAAACATCCAAAGACACATGGGAACTCCAACATAAGTGACTGTGTCAGCTGCCACCCTTCCTTACCAACCTGGATCGGGTTCCTGATGTGACTGGGCCAGGAAAGCAACACAAAAAATCTGTTCCCCTCCACCCTCAAACAGAAACGACACAAGCAACCACCCACAGCACTTAAAAACTCTTTTCTAGCCTGCAAATACACCCCTCAAGATTTGAGAGCTCTAATCCATGGGGGAAAAAAAAGGCAACTGCAGAGTCTGAAGGGCAGTGCTCACCCTGCGGGGTCCTGTGCTTCTCCCAGGGACTGCAGAACTTCTCGCTGTCCTTCCTTGACAAGAGAAACTCCACTGTTAAGAGCCATGAGCTGGGAATAAAATATCTGTCAGTGCCCACAGAACGCTACACTGGACTTGAATTCATCTGTTATTTAACAATATGCTCATCAGTCATATCAGGGCCATGGCTGTCCTCTTTAATTATTAATTTATGAGGCCTGCAAAGTTTGTGTTAACAGTTTCTATAACGCAAACACTGCATTGCTTTGAGATAAATATTTTCCTTTATTTAGTTATTTTCTGTTTTCACTCTTATTGCCAGAAAAGCACAGTCATATCCCAAACACTTCTGTGCTGCCTCCTAAGTGACCAGCCCTATAAAATAAAACCCAGTAGCTCCTGAAAGGTCTTATTCCTGGTTCTACAGGAACAGAACATCTCAAAGGACTGAGCCCTTAAAGTGGTTCATTCTTATTTCACCTTTAAAAAAGTAATGGGATTAAGATATTTTCCAGCTGTATTGATGTTGCTAAAAAAAACCTGAATTAAATGCAAAATTGACTGTTTCTTCCCACCAGCTAGGAAGATGATATGTTCTGGCATAAGTTAAGTTGCTAATTTTTATGTCCTAAAGCTACACAAAGCAAGAAATTTTCAAGCTTATATGAAAAAGCTTTTAATAAACACAATGTAACAACATATTTATTTTAAATACAATTCTCTAAGTGTGAAACTGTGCCCCTTGCATTTCAAAACATTGTTCTGGTTGTTCAGGCCTTGAAGGAAAACAGTTTATTTACACATTAACAGCATTCTACTGAAATTCTACAGCCAAATGTCAATCTGAGTAACTCAGAAGTTATGGAAGTAACGTACACCATGGTCCATGGAAAAGTAATTCCAAAAAGCTTCTGACCAGAGTCACGAGAAACAGAGCACACTGTTGAAATGACAAAATGATAAAAAAGGAGAAAGGTATTTATTTGCAAATAAAATGCTCTAGAAAGACAGCTCTATACTCTTTAATAGCACAAACTCTACTATATACCTGAAAATGCACCATGGTGATAATGCAGTAGGAGTTGCTCATTCCTCAGAGAAACCTTAACTGGGCAGCAAAAAGGGAGCTGGAGTTTATTTACACCTGTAAGTAACTGCAGATCTGAACAGATGAAGCAAAAGATTTAGAACCGTGCCAAGATTCACGAGATGGGAACTGGGAGTTCCTACAGGGAGCTGCACGTGCTCCAAGATGCTAAAATTCAGGTTGAGTATCTGGATAACTAAGAAAAATTCTTCCCTATGGGACAAATTTGGTCTTGAAGTGGAATGTAAAATTGAATCCATTTTATGATAATTTTTCCCCCCTCAAAAGAAACGAGTTTGACCCATTTACCTACCAATCTTCTTCAATTTCAGGGGAAAAAGTTCTGTTTCAAAGAATGGAAACAATCCAGAGAAATGGCTATTGTACATGCACACAAGTCTACCACAGCAGGAACACGTGTTCCATAGCACCTTGTTCATCTGACTTTCCTCCCTGTAGCAAGGAATAAACATCTAAGTATTTTGAAAAGCTTTTCTTATAATCATAGAATCATGGAATGATTTGGGTTGGAAGGGACCTAAAAGCCCACCCAGCCCCACCCCCCCTGCCAGCAGCAGGGACACCTTCCACTAGACCAGGTTGCTCAAAGCCTCATCCAACCTGGCCGAGAACACTTCCAGGGAGGAGCAGCCACAGCTTCTCTGGGCATCCTGGGACAGTGTCTGACCACCCTCACAGTGAAGAACTTCTTCCTAATATCTCATCTAAACCTCCCCTCTTTCAGCTTAAACCCATTTCCCCTTGTTTTGTCATTAACTGCCCTTATGAAAAGTCCCTCCCCACCTTCCTGGAGCCCCTTCAGGTACTGGGAGGCTGCTATAAGATCTCCCTGGAGCCTTCTCTTCTCCAGGCTGAACAGCCCCAACTCTCTCAGCCTGTCCTCACAGCAGAGCTGCTCCAGCCCTCGCATCATCCTGGTGGCCTCCTCTGCACTTGTTCCAGCTGCTCCAGGTCTCTCTTGTGCTGGGGGCTCCAGAATCTTCAAGTAAGAGCTGGCTGAGAAGCAGCCAGCAAAGTGGCACATTTAAGAGCAGCCCGAGCTCGGCTGTTCTGCTTTGTCCCACACGATGTATTTATTTCCAGACACACCATGCTGGGTGCTGCACACAGACAAGGATGTCAGTTTGCTGAGCCAATGAAACCTCCTGGGAATATGCCAAGGAAACACCAAAACTCAGAGCTTTTTAGTGCCAGAGCTGGGTAATACCTGTCCTAAATTAACCTGGAAAGCATTATGGGATAGCAGACACCTGCACAAAGTTGGTACAGCTGCTGTGATACAAACAAGATCTGACCCAAAAGTTATTTTCCAAATGCTTGCTTTCAAAAAAAAAAAAAAAAATAAAAAATCTTGAACAACAATTTACTTTTTATTTTAAACTTGACTCTAAGAGAGAGGAATCATCCAGACTATTAAAAACAACCAGCAACAACACTATTTCCAGAAAAGGCTCCCTACCACGAGACTGCTCAGAGCAGTCAGTTGTCATCTCATCTAACAAAACAGAAATAAACCCGGGACTTTACCAGATTAACACAAGCAGGAGTTGGCTTTCAGGCTTCTGCAGGCACTAAGGAAAGCACAGGCTGATTTTCCACTCGCTCTGATTCAATCTGCTTCTGTGAATGGGAAACGTGCTCGATGCAGCCTGTCAATGCACTGATACCAACAGGCTTTTTCACTTAAGAACTCTCTTACAAAACACAACTTCAAAAACAAGCACAGAAACACGGCGAAAGCAAAGGATTTCTTCAACTTGGAAGAGATTACGCAACATCTTCAAGCGAGGAAGAATTATTTTGATACACAAACTGAAGACTGTTTTTCCTTGCGCAACACGAGAGGAGGTTCAGGCTGTAACGCTTTAGCTGCACGGTGGAGCAAATTAGTCCAGTTAAAACAGGTTATACTTAAACCAAGGGCTAAAACACACCAATAAATTACCTAAATTACCACATCTGAGCGGTCTCATGGCAACAGACCATGTGCAATTTTTCAGTTTATGGAAAACACGAGGTAAAATACAAGTATGAGATCATACACAGGAGGTTTAAGCAAACAGAGTTCACCCAGCATTGGTGACAGGCCAGGAACATGAATATAACCATTATCACAGTTCAGCTGATGTGTGGTAACACACTACAATAATTTGCTTCTTTATCTGAGCTTTAAATATTTATTGGTAAATCAATTAACCTGCTACAAGTTTGGACATGTAATCACATCTTTATGTGAGAGCACAAGTGGAAATGATCACAGTTTTGAAGAATCTAAGGATGACAGTTTATACATATATATATATATGTTTTTATAAAGTTTATATTTTAAGAAATCTAGGCATTAAAAAGCAAAATGACAGTTTACAACATACTAAAAAATTGTTTACATAATATCTTTCAGAACTGAAGAAGTCTTCTAAATAATTATCACCCCTACCATTTTGAAATGGACAGAAATTGATGTATTGGGAAACAGATTAAACCTTCTGATGAAAACAGTCACTCTGTTCAATATTAACATGTACTGTCCTGCAAGTATTTAAAGAGGACTAAAGTTAAAACCATGTGAATTTTAAAGGCTGCTTTTATTCCTCCAAGTATTATGATGAACCCAACTGAAGTTATATGTTAATAGTTTGGAACACTTTAATACTTCACACAGCAGAAACAGAAAGCAACTGATCCCCATTAAGGAGATATCGATGGTGAAGCTATTTAATAAAGGGCATCAAACAGCAGATAAAAATATTTCATCCAAATTTATAACTCTGCACCTAACATGGTTAAACGATTTTCCTCCCAAAATATCTATTCAACTCAGTAGACTATAACAGGGTTACCAATTTTTTTCTGCTTTACATCTTGTAAGAAATCCATTTGCTGATTGATCTTTTGCTCACAGGACACTTTCAGCTTTTCTCCCCAAAAACTTGTTTTGCACTTACTGAAGTAGTTTCCCCATCACATTCCATTCTCCATCAATTAGCTGCCATTCAGCTCTTCACTAGATTTCTTCTATTGCATTAGATAATTGTGAATCAAACATGAAAGGGTTTGGGAACATGGAGTAAACTGCTCTTCACAAAGCTGAGACTAGTGTGTTACACTTGAATTTTGGTGTGTAGTCATAACATGAAAACTAATTCTTCATTGGAGGGGACCTAAACTCAGTAAAAATACACCCCCAAAACTGAATTCTGCTTGGATGCTTTTCAGTTCAATAAGCAGCACATGAGCTGTGATGGAAAAAAGCAATTTCATCTCCTAGCACAGCTGATGTGCAATGCTTTCCTCAGTGCAGCACTGTCAGGCTAAAGAACATACTGCGTAAGCTACGTGCAGCCAACACCACACACACCGCGATCAAAAGCTTGTCAAAGGACAGGGTTAGTTAGTGACTAGACAATAATTGTGTAGGATTAATGGATATCCATTTTGAGCATTAATAACTGCTCTCTTCTAATCCACAGCCAGGTCGTGAAACATCAGTTCAAAGGTTAATTGGAAAGATCAGGCCTCCATCAATGCAGCACAGAAATGCAGTTTGGTTTAGAAAAAGCTTCAGGACAGAGAAAAGATGAAACAATTACTTTATGTCTTTACATCAAAAAGGTGATTTCTGATTCACAAATACTTTAGAGTGCATCTGCTTATTCCCCTTCCATGTAAACCACACTCTTCTAGCCAACAGCTTCTAAAACTTGTCTTTACTTTTGGCTACCTGTATTTTTAAGAATGCAATTGTCATGGTTTCAGAAGGGTCACGCAGTATTGTACCTCAGAAGATAATTCACAGGAATCTTCACTTTAAAAAGTAAAAAAGTTGGAGAATTCTTGCTCTCAAGTGCCACACTGATGGCAATTTTCTGACAGATTTCTTTCTGCTTTTCGAGCAAGTCAATTCCATGACTGATTCAATTCCACGATGGATTCAATTGATTCAATTCCACAATGGATTCAATTGATTCAATTCCATGAGCTCCCAACTAAAACCAAACTATCCGAGTAAGGCCATCTAGTTATCAGTATGCTACCACTCACTTGAACCATTTTCTACACATTTTGTTAAAAACAGCATTTATTTTCTCTATCCAAAGGGCAATTGTGCACATCTCTCTAAGACAAAACTTCCAGCTAAGGGAGCGTGGGGGAGAGACAGAGAGTCAGTAATGTGAAAAGAGAGATAGGGTTGCTACCTTACAAAATCAATAATGTTTATGTGGAAATACTAAACCTCTTCTGACCTCAGGAACTTCCTTCCCTAATTGATTTTTTTTCCATTTGATAATAAGTTATCAAAAAATTGCTTCCAGGAAAAAAAAGGAGACCTAGCTTAGAAGTCTGTCACACACTTTTGTATTATGTCACCTTAACGTGTTACTTAAGAGACTAAACAAGAAAGAAATGCTTCATAAAATCTGGGAGAATAGTAAGTTATGTCTAATTACCGTCAACACTCTCCTGACTTGAATTTGCTCCTGTTGATAAGTGTTACACGGCCAGGACCTGCTGCAGTATGAGCAATGGGCTGTACTGTCCCTCAGTCTTCTTTCTGCAGACAAGAAAAAAGTATCAGGAATTTTCTTTTCAGTGATTGGTAAGCATAAAGTTTTAAGGAAAAAAGTTTTAAGGAAAAAAAGTGCAGAAAATAACCTACATTGAATAAACCAGCAACAGACATCAGAGAACAACCAACAATTAACTCCACTAGAATCAGCAAATAAAACTCAAGGAAGATTCCACCCAGGAAAGGACCACGAGACTCCACTCAGCCTTCTGGTGTTCATTCAGTATGTACAGAATGCAAAAGCTGACAACTGTGTCAACACAGCACGTGCATTTAGTGCTGCTCCAGCCAAAGATACTCCACTGCTTAGGCCATAATCTAATTAGTGAAAGGTAACTTGAACCCTAGGAAGATGGTTCCCATATCAAGTGCATTCTGTGGTAATTAAGTGTATTTACTTTCTTTATCTACTCAGTGCTCTACTCCTCTGTCTGACAACGATGATGAAAAAAATCCATTTCCAAAAAGTATGTAAATGTATCCAAATTTCAATGACCATGCCTATCTTTATCCTCTGACAGGATACGCTGAAAAGACAAAAATTGTACAACCTGGGAAACACAATCACAGTTTATTGTTATGGGGCAGCACAGCTTCATTCTAAAAACTGTCCCACTGAAGATGTTCCACCAGAAGAAGGCAATGAACAGCTTCAGCAGTCACTGACGCCACTCAAGGTGTTCTATTTAATAATGGAAAAATCATCACCTTTTTCAAGCTACTGGATCCAGTACCAAACCCCAGTTCCTAAACCATTTGCACACCGAGGACTATAAATTGCACAGCTTTGGCTCTCTGAACTTAGCAAGTCTTTACAAACATCAATCAATTCGAAGGCTCCGGGGAGATCTTCTAGCGGCCTCCCAGTACCTGAAGGGGCTACAAGAAAGCTGGGGAAGGACTTTTCATAAGGGCAGTTAATGACAAAACAAGGGGAAATGGGTTTAAGCTGAAAGAGGGGAGGTTTAGATGAGATATTAGGAAGAAGTTCTTCACTGTGAGGGTGCTCAGACACTGGAACAGGTTGCCCAAGGAAGCTGTGGCTGCTCCTCCCTGGAAGTGTTCAAGGCCAGGCTGGATGAGGCTTTGAGCAACCTGGTCTAGTGGAAGGTGTCCCTGCTGCTGGCAGGGGGGTTGGGACTGGATGAGCTTTAAGGCCCCTTCCAACCCAAACCATTCTATGATTCTATGAATTCCCAATCTAGTTTTTCTGAAGAGGAGGCAGAGGCATGTTATGTTCTGCAGTTTTCCCAGAAGGCTGTAAGAAATCACTGCCCCGTCGGTCACTGGGGCCGTTTCTAGACTAAGCTGGCAAACTTTGCTCTGAGCCAGCCAGGAGAAGCTCCCAGCTTCCTCCAGCACACACAGCAGATCCATTGTTATTTTTCCCCAGAAAGGTGATACTGTCTTGAAGTCACAGATGTTTCTGAAGTCACAGCCTAATAAATGTTCCTCCTGAACTGCTTTTAATAACACATAGGCAAAAAAAACAATTTAGAAAGCATCAGGCCGGATGGATTTTCACTGGAAAAGTGAATCTTGAGCAAAAGGAGGCATTTTCTACATCAATTAAGATATTGGGAACAATAGCAGATTTACATTAAGCTTGAGACGGACGAAAGGCTCTGAGCCAGTGGTCTGTCTTTGCTGGTCAATACACAGAAGGGATTGTGTTAGCACCACTGAAAGAATAAATTATCGCTGCTTTTACAATAAGCTCTTCAAGAATGCAATAAAGAGTTCAGTGTGTGCTCCTCACTCAGGAATCCAAAACTTTTCAGTTAAGGTCTGGCTTGCAGCAACGATAACAGCTGAAAACTAACCATCTTGACCTTGGTAAGCTTCATGACAACTTGCTAAAAACAGGTGAAAAGAAAAAAAATAAATGGAAAGGTTACTTCTCTGATATTCACCAGCCTTGAAACCAGAGCAATGAGCAACCACAATTTTAAATACCGGTAGCTCAGACCTGATTGTTTCGAGACACAGCAAAATTAGAAGTGAGAAATGTAACTTTCTTCCTAAAGTCTCTTGACTGTCCCAGTATTACTAATACCGAGGTTCTCTCATCTGCTTTCAGAGAGAAATTTAAAATTCTTCTCTGATAAAATGAAATGATGACAGGAAATTAAGAAAATATGTAACTAGGGAAGGCATTCTTACAATATTTCATAGCGGCCTATGACTTTGAGGCAGAATGTTGTAAGCACGCCTTCCCACTGGTGTGTTTTCCTATAAGTCACAAGCTTACTTCTACAGTTTGACAACAAGTCTTCCCAGTTGGGGAAATAGCAGGTCAGCAAATAAAAGTGTCAGTTTCAAGTCTTCCAAGCTTCAAACATGTATTTTAATTTGCTTGGAATTCACCCAAAGGGATTCCAAAACCTTTTTTCAATAATGGGTGTACAAATAGATCTACAAATACACAGGTAGTACGGCTCAAACGTACTGTGCTCCTGGGGGGTCTGCCAAGGGCAGGCACTCGGTGAGCAGAACGCTGGAGGTTTTACAGTTTGCACAGTACATATGAAATCTTGTTTTTTTTTTAAAGACTCACCAAACCTTTCCTAAAAATAAACACAAAAGATGAAAGATTGTTGGCATGGGTGTGACAACCCACATAAGTCAACATGATGCAAACGCTAGCCAAAAAAACCCAAACAAAAGGCCGTTAAAAGTGTTATATAGAACATTTCTACTCAACTTCGTTGCAAATTTGGTTTCAGTACAACATCAAAGAAAGATGCAGTTTGTGATCAAGGGTTGTGGCAGGAAATGCATTTTGTGTAGACAAAGTTATCTTTATTCTCTCTAAAGGTGAATACACGACGAGTTATTGTTTTAAACCATTTTAACATCCAATTCCTCAAAACCACGGGCAAGTAAAACACCGTAGTAAAATTAACTAGCAAATTTTACAAACAAAAATAAGTTATCCTACCAGAACGGGAATGAAACCAGCCTGCAATAGGTACCTGTGCAGATACAAAGCCCAAGAAGCTGAAATTATCTCATCTCATCGTCAAAGTGAGGCCAAGTTTTTCAAAACCTTGCTGCAACAATACTGAGCCTACAACCAAGCGAACAACTTGTAATAGCTTGCTCCAGGAGATGTTTCAGAGGGTCAATACAAGCCCTGTTTATTCACAGACTGGTGTATTAAGAATCCCAAACTAAGATCCAAGATACCAATGAACACACAGTAGATTGCTTTCAACTCAGCTTGATGGAATATTACATTTATTTGATCCTAGCTAAGAACAAATTATTCCCAGACAACAACAGCATTCCAAAACTTTCAGAGATTTTTGGAACACAGGAAGGTAAAAAGACCTAAAAAGAGAGGACAGCATAATAGCTGGCTGTTTTTCAACATGCATGATTACACATGCAGAGTCTTGAGAAAGTCAACATCTTTCCTATTTTACCACCTTATCCTTTTTCACATAGAAATTACATAAAACAAGGAAAGGAATGCAAGTGTGGGAAGCAACTTGGGTTTTGCTTCTTACAAAGATACTGAACAAAACACAAAGTACTTTCTTTTATACTGGATATTAACTCCAAGGTCAATTTATTGGCTTAAAATACAGAGAGGATGCTTCCCTGGTTAAAATGCTAATCTGAGTCTCAGGAAATCTAGATTCAATTCCCTGCCTCACCACATACTTCCTGTGTGACCTTGGGCCATAAATATTTCGGTGCCTCAGTCTTTCCATCTGTGACTGAGATAGTATTTCCCTATTGAACAGAGTGTCATAAAGATAAATACATTAGGAGAACATGAGGAATCACAGATCACAGGCATATGTGCACCGGGCTACTCAGAAGAACTTATCTGCAGCATTCCTGTGTGTCAATATTCGCAATAAGGCATCAGGTAAAGCAAGGAAGGATTGTCAGTGTTAAAAACCAAGCTACCACAGGACAGAAGAGATAAAATATTAAAAGAATGGATAGAAACTGAGACATAATATAACCTTAATTACAAAAATAAAGTAGTTTTGCAGTAAATTTCCATCATTCCAATAAGAAGTCTGAATAACAAGCACTAAACAGAAGCAAAACTCAGAAACCAGCTGAGAGCGAGCTGCTAAAGGAAGCGAATACACCTGCCAGCCAGGCGTTATTACCCTGTTTTCTGAGGTGACCTCGATGTGCTGCTCACGATGCCTCTCAAATAAAAGGTGGCAGAGGGGCTGCTGAGGCTGGGGGCCAGGAATCCCCGGAGCCTCTCCCCCACGGAAAGCAACCCCACACTGCTGAAGTCAACAGCCTTTTGTAAGAGGCAGTAAATAGGATTGCGCTGAGAAGCGGTCACAGTGGGGTCCCCACCTTT
>NW_010329773.1:0-6321 GCF_000700745.2 Antrostomus carolinensis
GCCCAGAACTGGACACAGCATTCCAGGTGTGTCTTCACTAGGGTTGAGTAGAGCGGAAGGATCACCTCCCTCAACCTGCTGGCAGTGCTTTGCCTAAAGCAGCCCAGGATGCTATTGGCCTTTTTTGAAGAAAGAGCGTATTGCTGCCTTGTGGTCAGCTTGTCCACCATGAACCCAAGGGCCTTCTCTGAAGTGCTGCTTTCCAGCTGGTTGGCTCCCTGCATGTTACTGGTGCATGGGGTTATTTGTCCCTGTGTGCACAGGCCTTTGCACTTCCCCGTGTTGAACTTCATGAGGTTCCCATTTGCCCATTTCTTCATATTGTCAAGGTCTATCAGCCACTCCTCCAGAGCTCAATCTATCCCATTATTCAAGTCATGATTGCAGAGATTGAACAGGACTTGCCCCAGTGTTGATCTGTTGAGTACAGCACTAGTGACTTAACTTGAACTGGACTTTGCTTTGACCTTCTGAGCCCAGTAATTTGGGCAGTTTTCAGTTCACCCTTGATGTCCAAATACCTAACACACACTTGTTCAGCTTGGCTGTTATGGTTTACCTTTACTTAGTAAAACCTTTGACACAATATCTACTGTTATCTCTCACTATATCTATTAATTTAACATCGCTGTGACACAACACAAATGGGTAAACTTACCCAGTTCTCAATATTTGGTCTGGCTTCTAATCCTTGTACTACTCCTCCTAAACTAGAGAGGATAATCTTTAACAAGTCATAGGTGAGATTATAAATTGCAAAAGCCTTATCATTAACTGTAATTTTACACCATGGCAATACTTCCTTCCTTCTCCACCCAAATAACTACTCCAGTGCAACTAAGAGTGCTGACAACTTCCTCAGAAGCAGCAGCTCCTGTTGCTCTGCCCCACAAGTTTTGTAATATGCACAATCACATTAAAAAGCAGAAACTACAAACTATGATCTCACAACCTAAGACAGAACAAGAAAAGCAAGGTTTACCAGTTTAGGTACCATACTACATGTCTGCAGTATGACTAAGCAATTTGCTATACCCCACATAAACTACATCAGAGCCAGAAACTGAATTTAGAGTTTTAGGCCATATTCCCAAATTTTATGAAAGATCAGTATTTATTTCTGTCCTGGTTTTGATAGGATAGTTAGTTTTCTTCTTAGTAGCTAGAACAGCTGTGTTTTAGTTTCAGAGTAGGATTTGTTACAAGAGTGTTGATGAAAGTACTGAAGTCATTAGTTACTGCCGGGGCTCAAGGCCATCGTGTTTGGCTGTTCACAGCTGCATTAGGACTGGGAGGGAGAAGCGCAGTGAATAGCAAAACCCAAAACTGGCATTTCGACGTGCCAATGAAATATTCCACATCATACCACATCATGTCAGTATATTATCCGGGGCTGACTGGAAGACAGGGAGATTCTCTCAGGGAGCACTCAGACTCTTGCTCTTCTGGGGTTTCAGTTTGGGGACTGTCTCTCTTCCAGGATCGCTGGCTGGCACAGGCTAGGTAGTGGTCAGCAGGTGGTGAGCAATTGCACTGCGCAGCAATCATTCATGTATTCTGTTATTACTGTTATCATTATCATTTTATTTTAATTAATAAATAGTTTTTATCTCAATCCATGAGTCTCCTTGCCTTTTTCTTTCCTATTCTCTCCTCTATTCTCTGGAGTGTGGGGAGAGTGAGAGAGCAGGTTGTGTTTGGCTGCAAGCCAAAAGGATGAAACCACAAGTTCTTTCAAGGGAAGTTACCCATTTTGCTATTAGCCCATTTATCCAGAAACTGTGTTATCAGGAGGTATTCAACCAAATACAGCAAGCAAATTCAGTTGCTATATCCTTTCCTCCTCTGCCTCAAAAGCCATGAATTCTTGTGCTTTCAGGAGGTATACTCTATTTCTAGTTCTTTCTAAGCAGTTATAGAGGATCCTCCTCTTGAGTTCTAAAGTTAACCTCTATCTAGTTTAACAGCTGCATTTAAAGAATTAGATGAAACACAACCTATAAGCCAGAAACCTTGGCTGTAGCAAGTTTATAAAATATTGATAGAGTCAAAGATTAGAGGCCATGTAACCACATGAAAAGGGCACACACAGCAATGTAAAACTATGCATAACCAGTGCAATAGAGAAGATTACACTAACCAAGTAAATGAAGTGCAGAGGATATCTTGCTCATTAAAAATTTCCAGGCAATACTGAATGATATTTCAGTAGCAGGCAATATAGTTTAAAATCTGGCAAGAGTAGCTAATTTGTATAGCACATCCATTGTGCTATACAAATACAGTTTTAATAGCATGCAATGCATAAGTCAAAAAGAACAACTAAAGCTATATTTTCCTACTTCTGACGCTTGCATACATATTCTTTGCTAGCTTTCAGCATTATGTGTCTTGGAGTGAGAAGCCTAGAACTCAGTCACTTAAAAATGACAAAGTATACACAGAAGTAGTAAGAAAAAAGGGTTTATTTTCAAGTCTTATAGACAAATGTTAACAATATCTAAAGAAACCAGCTGGACAGCAACTTTCTGTATATATTCCAGATAGAAACTCAGGCACTTAAGTTAATAAACATTTTGCTTTTACAAACCCAGCTATCCTATAATAACTATTTACATTTTTTTTCAAATACTAAAAAGTGAACTTATGCCATTAAGATAACATGTAAAAATATTTAAAAAATATGTTTCTATTTGCACATTGCCAAGTGTATTTACACTCAAAATCCCCAACTAAGGCACTAGCCCAGATTACGTGCACAATGAAATAAGTCCATTTTAAACATCCAGTTCCCTTAGTATACTAAGATAATTGTTTTCTCCCACTTCAGCGTCACTTATTACTTTTTAAGCAGGGGGGAAACAGGGCTCACAGTCAGTCCAATTCAGGTAATTTTTCTTGAGTTTTTTTGATCAGAGTATTCCACCTCGTTTCACTTAAGTTACAAATTAGACATTTAAACTAGAATGCAAATTTAAGTGTCACTTTTTCGGATGTACAAAATTGAATACTAAAATGTATGTTTAGCAAGTTAGAGAACACTATACCTTCACAAATATTTTAAGTTTTTCGAGAATTGAATATGATCTTTTATATTATATAAAGTTGTACAAGAACTTTAGTACAAGTGTTGTAACAGTGCTTATTCTTACTGATGTCTTTCAAAAGCCCGCAATTTGCTCATGATTTACGTATATACAGCAGATACCATTTCTGAATCCTTTTGTGACAGTGCTGCACTTGCTGGTGGAGGCTTATACAAACATACTGCCATGATGACAAAGATGATTGTGATGATTTTGCAAGCAGCACCTGAATGCAAAGAATAGAAGAGTCTTTGTTGCAGTCACCTTTAATAGCAGATTATTCAGTCATTTAAAATTTCACATGGTGAGTTACACTGCAAGACTTTTAAATGGATGCTGCAAATTTCAATGTCTTTTACATGAGCTGAAAAGGGCAGGTAAAGGCAGTCTTCCAAATAACTTCAGAGCCCTCACCTGCCTGCTAGTTCTTGCTTGCAGCAGCTATTGCCATTACTTCAGTTCTATATTTCTTCACCCCTTTCTAGCCTGAAGTGCAAGTCTTCCTTACTTCTTGTTTCAGTACTGTTCTTCATTGCATCAATACTCTTTGCCACAAACTAAAACTCCCCAGGTACAAACCTGTTAAGTATTCTCTCCTTAGCTACCTTAAAAGGTTGTTCCATTTACTCATCACTGGTACACAGCAGTGTTTGTGCAACTTGGGGGGGGGCAAGAAGATGGGGAAAAGATGAGGAATTATATTTTATCACAAATATACCTGAGAGATACTGAAACCTAAAGTTGTGACTCCTGCTTCTTCAGCTTCAAGTTTAGATATTAGCAGTTCAGTTTCTGCATTGCAAATATCACAGTTGCTAGAAGACTGGACAACAGCAGTTATCATAAATGCAAGCTTAGCCTGCCTTCTCTCTCCCATACACACTTCACACAGTTGAAGGGATAAGACTGTTAAACAATTTGGGAAAATTTTTTACTAGTGTTCAGAGTTATTTTCAACATCTTAATATTAACTTAAGGAAAATAACTGAAATACAAGAGGAAAAAAGTGCCTCAGACCTTAAGATGCCAACAGATCAAGCCAGATAAGACTGAAATATATGCCAATCCCTTAAAATTCAGTAAATAAAGGGTGACAATGAAGAAAGACCAAAGAGCAAAAGTATTTTGTATCGACTTAAAAATTACCTAGAAAACTTTTTTTTTTAATACCACTTAATGTAGTCTTGCTCTTTCCATGATATTTTGCTTTTTATTATTAATGAAAAAGGTTGTTTTTTTAAAAAAACCCCAAAACAACAAACCACTGCTGCTAAAAAAATATAACAGTCTAAGATTCTATTTTATAATAATTCCCATCTAGCAGTCAAGGTCAGGATATCTATTACCTTGTACATGTACTTAATACAAAGTTGTCACTTACTTATGCCCATCAGCAGGTAAGCCATTCTTTCATTATCATAAACCAAACAGGCTCGTTTAGTTTTACATTCATTAATATCCCACAAGGTACAACTATTGTCTATAGCAACACCAAACAAAATTGGTCCAGGAATAGTACCTAAAAAACACAGTAACACATTAGAATGTTTTAGTTATTTGGAATAATCTTACCTGATCTTAATGCATACAGTGAAATGCCAGCCTGGTGTGGAAGATAAAATGGGATAGCCATGCACTAAACATAACATTTTAATCAAAGTCAAAGTGCTCATATTACATAGCAAGTGTGCTTCTCCTAACTTCCTCAGTTTTCATTGAAAAAGAAAGTGTGATTAAAATTAGAAGCAAAAACAGTTAATCAAGGAAGTAGGATTTTCACTGAAGGAAAAGAAATATCTTTCCTCAGATCATATACACTAACATGTTCCAAATGCAAAGAACTAAAGTGTTATGTTAACATGTTCAATTCTACAATTTTTCCATCCCTCGGATGTAGCCAAGCTTCTAGGAAAAAAAAAAAAATCACATAAAATTAGTAGTATTTAAAATTATTCCTGTGTAGAATGTATAAGATTTGTGTGATTTTTGTTACAACAGTGCTTTATAAAGCACAAATGTTTTGCATACAGGTATATAAACACTCTAGCTATATCGCTGCATGTCTACCTAACCTACTCGAGACCTAAACTGTTCTTGAGCTAACAAATAGCTATGTCCTCTCTACAGCTCTTCTGTCTAGGACCCCTGTGTGATTCTTCACATCTACAGCATAAATATCTTCTTGGTCATAATGCTGTTAGTGGTGCCTTCTTCAGACACAGGCAGTACAGGCAGTGCAAAAAGTTGTCCTATCCTCTGCGCCGCAGTGTAGTCAAGAGTTGAGACTCTACCATAGATAACTTTTGAGTGAAATGAAACAGAGAAGCCCTTATACACTTAACACTACCTCCAAGCTAATTTCCACCTGTAAGGATGTTTACTCTTATGCTTATTTACAGAATGACTTAGATTAATTGAAGTTTCAATAGATACAGCAAAGCAGAACTCACACTGCTATATATCTGACCTCAAACAGCAGGGAATGGCTGCAGTACTAAGTATTGTCATAGAATTCTACTCAGTAACTGAGCCTTGTCCCAGTGTTGAATTATACATGCCATTTAAAAAGTGTCTTAGACAAAAGCAAGAGTTTAAAATATGCCTGAGAAAATTCAAATTAGTTGTTCAAAAAAATGCCTACATTTTATTTAAGGTGATTCATCTCCCTTACTGAGATCCTGGAGATGCTTAGATTTAGAATTTAAGTAGCAGATTTCTCACATAAAAACTCATCAATTATTTATGTACAAGTATCTACAATTTCAGTAAAGGCTAAAAAAAGTAACTGAAAGGGAAGGGAGAAAAGGGAAGATTCCATCTACCCACTTTAAAATATACTGGCACGGTCAGTAAGGACAAAACTGTATGAGACAGTGTCACTTTCTTTTAACTTCTGGGACTTGAGATGTTAACTACATGAAGCTGTTTCCTATTACATCACTTTTTCTTATCTCAAATTTTAGAATAGATACCCTTCTGGAGGAAGTGATAGCAGGTGTGTTTTGCTGAAAGAATGACAGCTACCTCTATTCTGTTCATTCATATAGGAACAAAAAAGGCTAAAATGAGCATACGTGCCCTATTTAAAGAGGAATTTGAATTCAGATGGCATCTGCCTTATAACAAGTATATTCTAAAAGCCAACAACTGGTTGATTCAAGCTCCTCTGAAAGCCTCTTAATACATTATTTTTAAGTCTAGAAAAATATCACAGAATCACAGAATATTGGGGATT
>NW_010329774.1:0-597 GCF_000700745.2 Antrostomus carolinensis
GTGAAACATGTGCTGCAATCAAACAAGCCAAAAGGTTGAAACCTCTCTCGTGTGGGGGATGATGGTTAAAATATAAATATGGAGAGGCCTGGCAGATCGATTATATCACACTCCCACAAACCCACAGTGGTAAGTGCTACGTGCTCACAATGGTGGAAACAACCACTGGATGGTTGGAGACATATGCTGTGCCTCATGCCACTGCCCGGAACACTATTCTGGGTCTTGAAAAGCAGGTCTTGTGGTGACATGGGAACGATGCAATGGGCTTTTGAAAACCACACTCAAAGCAATGGGTACTTAACTCTTGGGCCAAAGAACATGGCACTGAGTGGGTGTACCACATTCCCTATCATGCACCAGCCTCTGGGAAAGTTGAACGATACGATGGGCTGTTAAAAACGACACTCAAAGCAATGGGTAGTGGAACTTTTGAACACTAGGATAGACACTTAGCAAAAGCCACCTGGTTAGTCAACACCAGAGACTAGATAGCCAGTGAATTGCATATCATCATTATTATAGTTGTTGTGCATCACACTGACAGTTTTCTATTAAGTATTTTCCCAGGTTAACAAGGTTTGAACCCTGATTGGA
>NW_010329774.1:755-1152 GCF_000700745.2 Antrostomus carolinensis
CCCACATCCTTTTTTAGTCTAAAAAGACTATTCCAGCCGATGGAACCTGAAGTTATGGACTAAATGAACTCAATATATATATTGATGAGACAATTCATGAACTAAGGATATAATAGTTGTATGATATTTGTATTTATATATGTGTGTGTGTAAATAGATATATAGAGATATATATTAAAAAAAAAAAATAGTAATAGTACTTAATCTAAATCCATTACGAAGTATGAAAACCTGAGCATGACATAAATGGTACGGAATGAGGGGTGGATTGTCCTGGTTTTTGGGTGAAACAGAGCTGGGTTTCTTTTTCAGGAGCTAGAATAGTGCTGAGTTTTGCTCTTCAGCCTGGGACTCGTTATGGAAGAGACGCTGAGAACACACCAGTGTTTGCATTTTT
>NW_010329775.1:0-493 GCF_000700745.2 Antrostomus carolinensis
TCTGCAGCCCCAAGACTGCAAACTGCTGGCCAAGACATACGACAGGATGGGACAGCCCCTGTTCTGGGAGTCCACAGTCTCGCTAGATATGATAGAGGAAAGGCAGGCACACAGATGAAGGCAACTCTGTTTAAGTTTTTTTTATAAAAAAAAAAAGTAAAGGCCCCTGCCTTGTGGTCTGGAGCAGCTGACCCAGGCATGCTTCAGACTGGAGGAGCACCCTGAGCACCAGCACAGCCCAACAATCTTTCACTGCCCTGAGAGGGGACAGTCTGGGTGGCAGGGAGGCTCCTGAGCCAAAGGGCAGGTTCCTCCCCTCCCCTTTTCCCTTCCTGCTGCTGTTGTAGGGTGCCACATGCCTGCTGGGAACACACAAACCACCCAAAGGGGCTGAAACTGTCCTGCTGCCGGGATGATGGGGACTCCTCACCGCTCAGGAGCATGAGCCGTACAGGCCAGGGGCTTGTCTCCAGGCTCTGTCCACGGCTGCATG
>NW_010329775.1:639-1196 GCF_000700745.2 Antrostomus carolinensis
CCCCCCTCCCCCAGAAACATCCATCCACTCCAGCCGTCGCAGGAGGGACAAATTTGACCCGCGGTGTTTAATTTGACCCTCTGTGCAAGGAGCACAGACTTCAAGATTCAACAGTCACAGAACTAATAAAGAAAAGGACCTTAAAAAAAAAAAAGAACAAAATATTTCTAGCTCTTAGTATACTTACCTCCACCAAGCACAGCACTATTGATTGTGGCGGTTTGACCCACGGTGGGACCATGCAGTCCCGCATTCACTCCCCCAACCTGGTGAGATGGGAGACACAACAAAGGGGACACAGGATTAGAATAAAAGACAGGGAGGGCTCACTCACCAGTTACGGTCACAGGCAAAACAGACTCAAACTTGGGGAAGAAAAAAGCAATTTAATTTGTTGCAAATCATCTAACTAGACATAACAACCACATCTTACAACACCTTCCCCCACCCCTCCCTTTCTCCCAGGTTCAAATCACTTTGCTCCCCATTTCTCTACCTTCCCCCCCTCCAGCAGCACAGGGGTCAGGGAATGGGGGTTCAGTCAGTTCACCTCTGCC